>NC_025691.1:1382665-1454786 GCF_000633955.1 Camelina sativa
AAAAAAAAAACCAGCGCCGCCTCCCTCTCTTTCAACCTCTCTTCGTCTCCTTCTCACAAACCAGCGCCGCCTCCCTCTCTTTCAATCTCTTTTCTTCTTCTGATCCGTCTTTTCTTTTTATTCTTTCTCGTTAAGAGTTGCTTCACCATGGCTCAACCAATTGACAAAGTTTTCACAGTCACCCACATCAAGTCTCACATCCCTCTTGTCTTCGACATGCAGAAGATGAACTATGATGCGTGGCGTGAGTTGTTTGAAACCCATTGCTAAAGTTTTGGCGTTTATGGCCATCTCGACGGCACCTCTATCCCAGCCAACGATGCCGATGTTACATGGAAAGAACGCGACGGCATCGTTAAGATGTGGATCTATGGCACCATCTCCTCTTCTCTCCTCGACACCATCCTGAAGACTCGGAGCAGTGCTCGTGAAATCTGGATCTCCATTGAGAATATGTTTCGCGATAACAAGGAAGCACGGGCAATCTAGCTCGACAACGATCTTCGCTCGCTGACCATCGGCGACATGTCCGTTCATGACTACTGCCAGAAACTCAAAACCTTATCCGACTTGCTCACCAATGTCGACTCCCCTGTTTCTGATCGCGTGGTCGTGATGCACATGTTGAATGGCTTATTGGAGAAGTTCGACAACATCGTCTCCCCAAATCGTGAATTGACGGAGACATGATGCACATCGTCTTACCAACTGCAGCGAATTTTCCGTCCATTGGGATATTTCTGTCCATCGACAAGTTTCGTTTCGTTTCAACGGAGTGACTCAAAACAGTAAACTAGGGTTAGAAGATCGTTAAGGCCTATTTCCGTCCATTAAGATCGTTGTGTTTTCATCTATTACAATTTACAAATATAGTATTGGTGTTCCAATTATAACCCAAAACAGAGCTTAAAATAGATTTGGCTTCCGCTTTTTAGCCCTAATGACTACAGTATCCTCTCTGCTCTTGCTGTTGTGGGTATCCGGCTCCATATAGAACGCTAGCACAAGGAGGCCACAGTGAGCATCCCCTCTGCTCTTTCTGTTCTGTGTATCCTCCATCTGATAGGCTAGCACAGGGCCACACTCGAATCACGCAGCACTCTTAGTTCGACGGTATCATTAGGCGGTGCGAAGAAAATATGGTAACCTCTCATTTTCAAAGCTTGAAGAATGCTGACGAACTCCTTTTTGTCTTTTGGGATGTCTGAGATGACCACCAAATTTGATATTTCATTGCCCAAATTTAATCTTTACTTCATTCAGTTAAAAAGTAAAAGTCAACCTTGACATGTATTCTACTGTTTTGTCGTATCCATGTGTTAGTTTAGAACTTTAAATAGTCTGAAACTGTGAATATATGTACGAATTATAGACGATAACACTTTTTGATATTTTTTGTGATAAACTCACATGACATAAGTGATATATATACATGTTAATTTACACTATATTTCAAGACTAATCTCCAAATTTTGTGAAAAAGGAAGAATTATAGAAACCGCAACAAGAATGTTGGAAACAAATTTTGGTGAATCCTATCATGAATTGGCTACAAAACAGAATTGTATTTCTCTATTAGTCCATTATATCACTGGTTAATTTGTGAGATTCGCCAAAACAATAGCAACTCCTTAATTACTACTACATAATATCTATTATCGAGATATGTCCAAGTTTATCTTGTGATACAATGCATGCAACTATTGTTTCTTTCCAAATTATAAAATCAGTAAATGTCAATTGGTATACACACCACACTGCATTCCAAATATCCAATGACAACTACTAGTGAAAGATTGGTAGGATGTGTGTTATCATGAGGTCATGGAGTATCGTGTCACGCTCATGACTCTGTATGATCTGACAGAGATGCAAACTAACATTAAAAGCCATAAAGATGAGGAAGTTCATGGAAATTTTGGTATCCATAGACTTGCTATTAGGTCTTTTATAGGTCAACTTCTTTTATAATGATAGTTTTTCGGATATATATGCAACGTCAGGTACAACGCACAAGTTTCTTTCCAACAATTACTAATAAATCCATTCACCTAACTTTATCTCGAATAATTGATTAGATTATGAAACGACTAGGCAACAATAAGATGTACTAATTACTTTATAGGCGCTAACTGGTACCACTGAAAATATATCATCAGGAGGAATATGCCTAATTATACGCTTAAAAATGAAAAATGATGTTGGCATATAATTTTAAGTTATGAATTTAAATAATTAGCATTTTTTATAAGGCAAATGATTTTTTTTCTAAGCACTGAAAAATGTTCTGCCAGTTGAAGCACTTATACATATATAAGCTTAGTTGGCTCAATTATATGGTGGAAAACATGTTAGCAAATTAACCATAAGTTTTAAAATTTGTTTTTTGAATGCTGTCTATTAACTAACTTGGTGTATTTAAAACCTATATCAATTTTTAGGTGGAAACGCTTGTTGGAATCTATCATTTTCTAATTCTCTAGTAATAAGTTCAAAATTTCCCAATATATATAACGAAGGGAATAAGCGAGGCTTTTGTCTTGATTTGATTACACTGTCTTGTTTTTTTGGACCAAGTCTTGATTACACTGTCTTTATCGAGTACTGTAGTAGGGTTTCCCAGCCACTGCCTTTTATTAATTTGTAAAAAATTTCCAAGAATCGGAATCGAAATGGAAATCTCAACCATATCCTATCATTAACATTTGTCGTATATGTAAACATACTAATACTATTAAATTCGTTGTCAGGAACACTTGAGAGTGGCTTCGATTCGGGTGACTAAATTATTTTTTGATATGAAGTCAACACTCAACAGACTTAGCAATGTAAACGGAGACTAATTTATCCGATAGAGCTCGGTTCCCAACTTCACTCGAGTTGGTTTAGTTTAGATGGCTGGATACGTCAACTACTTCGGTACGTAGCAAATTAGACCTATTGTAAAAAAAAGAAATAAATTTGCCAACCTAGCTACGAATACGATTAAATGATTATAATGATTCGCGCGATATCATTGTTTCGTCAAGAAAATAAACTAAAAATATTTTCAGTGTCAGAATATATTTTACACGCAAGTATTATTAATGTTGATTATATAGACTATGAGAAATAACTGATTCATGATCAGATGGAATTTTATTCCACAAAATATGCTAACGATCGACTGAGGACACATGCATGCTAACGTCATCAAGTGTATGCATGCTAACGTCATCAAGTGTATGCATGCATGATGTATCCAAGACAAATTAAACTATAGGATTAATTAGGCAACGTAACTTCTGTTATACAAACTATTTTGTTTATTAGTTATTTACGAATATATAGCACACACATACGACTTATTTTAGAAACAGAAATCGGTTTTAATTTTGATACAAAAATTTACGATTTTGATTCAAATATATATATATATAATCGTATATATGCGACTATGGTCAGTGTGCGGCTCTCGAGTGTTGTGGGACGTTAAGTTGTTCTTCCTCCAAATCGAATGGCCGTAAGTTAATGAGACTAGGAAACAAAGTACAAATAAGTTCCATGGAAATTAACCAGAAAGGTTCCATCGAAATTAGTTACACATAACTCAAACAGGTGTATCCATTACGTACGAGATATTAAAAAAAATGATAGTTTTGATAAATAAAAGCATTTTATTCAAATTATAAAACCGGATTTTAATTAATATTTGAATTTTAAAATTTTATTTAAAAGGAACAAAAAAAAAATGTAAAAGTTTTCTCCTTAAAAAAACAAAAAGATATGTGTATTTGGTCGACATCGAGAATGAGGTGGCCGGAAAAAGAGAAGAAAACTCCTCGAGTCTTCTTTGCTAACTTCCTTGTCAGCTTCGTCGTCTATATATATTTACATGAACCTTCATCCTAAGTTAATAATGATTATTAGACCAATAAACAAACAAACAAACATATACAAAAACTAAAATAACCCAAATGATATATTTTGGTAGATCAATTGATCATCACTATCACGATCACTACAACAACAACAATGACAAAAACATTGGAGATTCATCTACGATCAGCAGAAGGCCTCAAGCTAAACCGTAAAGCGCTCAAGAAAAAGACTCTCGCCGTCGTAAAGATCGACCAGAAAAAACGAAAATCTGAACCTGACGAATCGAGAGTAAGTAACCCAACATGGAACTTTAAAGCAGAGATGCCCATCAACGGTGATGTACAGTTTATCTTCATTGAGGTATTATATCGAACACGTTCTGGGCAAGAAAAAAGCGTCGGAGAAGCTAAAATCCCGACGAGCGATTTCATGGGAAAGTATTCGCCTGAAGGCCATTTGAATTGCTTGAGCTATAGATTGAGAGATGAGTTTGGTGATAAGTGTGGGATCGTCAACTTTTCGATTCTTGTTAAATCGGATCCGAAGAAGGCGGTGAGGGATTACGAAGCGAGGGATACTGGTTTGTGGAGACCGAGATCGGAGACGCCATCGATTGATGGGTATGGTGGTCGGATTGTAACCGGAGTTCCGGTTTGGGGACTGTACCAACGGCCTTATTAAAAAAAAAAAAAAAAAAAAAAGTTTTTGGAGTTCCGTTGATGATTCCCAATTTTGGAATTTTACGGAACAAAACTAACGAAGATGTGTGATTCTTTTTTCTTCTAAGGTTGAAAAATAAAAATTAAAAAGTGATAATTGGTTTGATGATGAATCTAATAAGAAAGAACTTGGTGTTCGAAGAAACTGTATATGTATGTTCGTCGTGTGTGTTTAGTTTGTTTGTTAAGAAGAAGAAGCAAAAAAGAAAAGAAAAAGTCTTGATATAATTCTAATTTGTATTTATGGGTTACTATTAACTTGTAACGTGGCTTGCGCGGTGGTGAATTTTAAATAAAGCGTAGGCAAAAAATAACAATAAATAAAATTAATAATTCTAATGTTTATTAGACTAGTGGCGTTTTTGTAATAAATTTTGAGAATGTTTTGTCATTTCTGTGGATAATCTTCTATAATATTCAACCCCTTTTTAAAATAAAAGAAGGATTCTCCACGAGTCAAAATTAAAAGAGAGAGAGAGATTTATTCAAATGTTGTTTAACTACTACTAGTCCAACTGTCCAGATAAGAAATTACGAGTGGTTGTTTTGTATACAACAACAAAAACAATAAAACAAAGTTGTGCTGTGTACGCACACGTTCGATGTTCCTTCACGTGGACCAAAACCCATTTTTGGTATAAGTTTGTTGGCGCCGCTGGGCTTAAAGTCTCTGTTTACGGCCGACTTTTTATAATTGCGGCCATTGGCTCTAAAGCCTTTTACCTTTTTTTTTTTTTTTTTTTTTCAANTTTTTCATACGTACTTCTCTATTCACACGTTTCTTTCTCGGTTTTTTCTTTTGTCGTATCTTCTCTCTCGTTTACAAGTATACAGCACTAACCAAACCATTCGAAATTTCGGATGTTCAGATATTATATATCGGTTTATGGGCTAGGTTATGTTATTAAAGCCCATTAAACCTATATATTCATATATATCTCAACAATGTTAAATAATCATCATGTATGGTATAAACTCATTAGAATGTTAGATAATCATGATATGATTCTTTCTCTTTTCTGTTACTATATGTTTCCACTTTTAGTTAATTTCTTAGTTGTTTGATTAGATCTTCGTCCCCTTACAACGTCTACTTAATTACTTGTTGATTTTTTTTTTATAACTATTTTTAGATTTTGTGATATCTTTTTTCTTTGAATAGCTTATATATATATATTCGACATTCACGCTTAGATTGATCATTACACTCATTTTCGTTTTTATTTAAGATAATTTCATTCGTACTGTATAATCAAAAATGACTAAAGCCATCACTCTTGCTATCTTCATGGTCATCCTCGTTTTAGGTTTGCTAAATATTTTACACGTTTCCATGTTTCTTCTCTTTGAAAAGGTAGTTTTCTATTAATAAGAAACTGAGATTTTTTTTATTTTTATTTTTTGAATTAGGGATGGTTACAAAGGAAACGCAAGGAGGAGAAGTAAAAAAGTGTTATTCATATATCATAACACCGAAAGAAAACTGCGAGGGTTTGGTGTGTGCATATGACTGTACTTTGAAGTATAATGGAAACGGCGTGTGTTATAATACTAAGAGCAAGACATGCATCTGCGCTTATAATTGCAAAATTTGATTTGTCTTCTGATTTGTATCACACACACACAAACTATTATCAATCTTGATATTTTAAATTAATACGGACGTTGAATAAAAATATATATTATTTCAGTCTTGTATAGGATTTTTTTGTTGTTGTTGTTGTTTGAGTGTGAGTACTGATACTCTAGCATATTATTATGCCTAACTCGCACTACACGAAAACATGGTTTTTGTGACCAACAAAATCGTCTTAAATCAGTCGCAAAGTCGGTATATACGACTATTTAAGTATTTTTATAAACCGTCGCTAATATTTGGTCGCAAAATTGTCATTTATTTGCGACGATCTTAAGACACGGGTTGTGGTCGTTAATTAGCGACTACAACAAGACAGATAAAAACCGTCGTAATTAACGACTCAATAGTGACTCATTTACGCAGTCGTAAAATACCACTTGTTTTAGACAATACGGTAGTCACAAATTTGCAACGTTTCAGAGACTGATTTAATACTACAAAGTTTAGGATGAACTTAAAAAAACTGAAATTTTGGTCCTAAAGTTGTCGTTGTATCAGTGACAGGATAGTCGCAAACAAGTCAGAATGTTTTGTGACTGACTGAAGACTAAGTATTTTAGTTGCAAAATCGTGACATATTTACAACGAATTTGCTACTTGGTTTGTGTTTTTCAAAATGTAAATGGTCGCAAATCAGTGAAACTATAGCTATTCATTTGTGACTGTATACAATTTAATTTGAAAAAAAAACCTGAAATTAAAATAAAATTCCGAATGTGAATGATATTAACCAAAAAGATATAAATCATTCATTGATCCTATCCAGAAAATAGTTCAGGCTAAGGGAGATAGAAATATATTACTACACAAACCAAAAAATAGTTATAGAAGCTTAAGAGAGAAAGAAATAGTTAGTTAAGGATGAGAGGATGATACTGACAAAGGAGAAGTGTTTGGTGAAGTAGCTGGTGAACTAGCTCCTGAAGTGGTTGGTGCGGGTGGGTTGACATTGGCCGTTGTGGCTGGAGTGATGTTGGCTGCTGGGGCTGCTGTGGTGAATGGCGCATGGGCTGGTGGTTGAGTAGACATGAATTCTGCAACCCCAGGATCACTGGTCTTCAAGTAGGAGACGAGCATCTCCAAGGTTGCAATGCGGTTTTGAGCGTTACGTTGCTCTTCATCACGTCTAGCATCTTCTCTGACACGTCGAGCATTTTCTTCATCTTGATCAGCGAACTTACAACGAGCAGCCTGAAGTTGTTCTTCAATCTCTAACAGCGAAGTTGGACTAGAGCTTGGATAATTTGCCTTTCTTTTCCCTTTGGTGATTATCTCGGAGAGACTTCCAAGTCCAAAGGGGGTTCCCTTGGCATCTGTTACAGTACACTAAGACAGAAAAAGAGATGATCATTCACAAAACAAACATAATGAACAGAAAAAGAGATAAGCATTCACAAGACAAACATATTGGAAGATTCATGATTATAAGTTGTTATGTGAAAATCACTTATAGAAATATCACACAAAACCAGATAATCAACATCAAGGATTCTCAAGCATCAGTCAAAAGTATATCAACATCAAGGATTCTTAAGCATCAGTCAAATGTATATCAATCAAAATCAGATACTTATCTTAGCAAAATAAGACAATCATCAAAGGCAAAACAAAGACAATTGTACAGGAAATTACCTTCAGAAAAATGTCATCTTTTTCTTGAATGGGGAGGGTTGGATGAGTAGATTCTGGCGAGTGGTCTGTAGCATCAGGACCATCAAACTCCATTTGAGACATTACCTCTTCTATGTTCTTCTCATATGTCTCAGCAACTTGTTTCGCCTTCTGATCAACAAAACTTCCATCTGCCTTTGTATGTGTTGCGACAAACACTTCTCCAAGCGATACAGGATGTCCCAATTTTTCTTCCTGCAATGGATAAAAGAATGTTATTTGTGCAAAATGAAATATTTAAATGAAATAATTATAGTTAGTTAAAACCATTTACCAACTTTTGTTGAATTTGCAAGTAAGATTTCTGGCCGGATAGATGTTTGTGGAGTCCAAGACCGCCACGATTAGAATTACGGGCTTGGGATGCATTAGAGCTCTTCTCAATAGCTTCGGGTGTGTCCCAATGCTCCCACATTTGTTTCCATAGCGTAGGATTGATCCAAATCGGTTGCTCACCACTAAGCTTCGATTGGCTTACAATTACTTTCATTCTTTTTTTCGCTATCTTCAAAAATCCTTCTCTCACAAGCTCAATAATCGCAACATCCCAGTTGTATTTCCGCTACACAGTACAACAATGTAAAGTAAGTGTCAAGTAAGTAAAAATAAGACAAATTCATTAACTAAGAAAAGTTAAAAAAATTGAAACTGTGTCAAATATTACCGCAAAGGATCTAAAATATCTCTCTCGTATGTGTAAGGGCGTAGCCTTCCAGCTGAAGTATGGACCATCAAACTTTCTCCTAAAAATCCCAGAAATAACACGAGATAGCTTTCCTTTGTCTCGTCCAAACCTGTTACATAAATATGAGATTGTTAACTTACAAACTACAATCCATCAAACATAAACAAATGAATCACAAAACGATAATCTAACTTTGAAAACAGACTCCAACAGTGGATATGGCAAAGAAACTTTGAAAACAACTAAGAAAGAAAATCAGAACCAAAAGCAAACTAGAAAACGAAGAAGGTGCTAATAACTAATAGTGGACATCGGTAAGAAAGTTTGAGAAAAAAAAACAGACCAAACTTCACAACACAACACACTAAACTTCACAACACAACACACCAAACTTCACAACACAACACACTAAACTTCACAACACAACACACAAAACTTATTCTTTTCTTAATCTAAACGATAATCAAATGATAAAATGGTTGGAGGATAATAAAAAATTTACCATATACTTTGAGTGTTGGGGATGGAGTGCGGACTCAAGATCGGAAGATGCTGTCGACCAGGAAGTGCAAGCAAATCATCAAGGAGCTGTTGGAAGTCTTGATCCTCCTGATTCTAAGCCGGTGGTGGATGCTCCTGATTCTGAGGAGCTGGCAGCGGTTGAAACCCTAGATTCTGAGGAGCCGGCGGCTGATATCCCAGATTCTGAAGCGGAGGTTGAAACCCTGGATAATGAAGCGGCGGTTGGTAGGCCGGATTCTGAAGCGGCGGTTGGTATCCCGGATTCTGAGGAGCCGGCTGTTGATACACCGGAACATGAGCATGCGGTGGTGATGGCTGCTGCATCTGGGAGTGGAGCTGTTGTTGAAAGCCTCGGTGTTGTGGCTGAGGAGAAGGTTGTCGAGAATATTGGGGTAGTGTTGCCGGCGGATACTGAGATGGAAGCGAGTGTTGAGAACGTTGGGAGTGTGACGAAGTCTCGTTGCTGGAAGAAGGGTTAGAGGAATAAGACGACGAAGCAATATCTCCGGTTGGTCTCCGACCGCCGCCAGATCTACCACCACCGCCAGATCTAGCACCGCGACCACCAACGGGTTTAGAACCATGACCACCACCGGATTTCATCGGAGAAGAAGTCAGAAATGAAGAGAAAAAAGAAGAAGTTTTTCAACAAAAGAGAAATCGAAAAGAGATGAATTGGAAATTGAAAAGAGAGAGAGGGTTTTGGGAAATCGAAAAGAGAGAGAGGGTTTCAGGAAATAATTAAGAGGGTTTCGGGTTTAATTTGATGGGGGGAAATTATTACTCTGCTAATTATTTCACACAAAATTTTGGGGAAATTTTTAAAAAGTAACAAAGTAGTGGTACTTTAAGACTATTTTGTGACCGTAAGAAACCTTTAAAAAAAGCTGTACTTAGTCGCAAAATAATCGTAAATTATACATCTAGTAACACTATAGTCTCATAGTGTGACTTATTTGTGACTCTAAGATATGAGTAAAAATATTTTTAGGATTTCATCACTAAAAACATATTGGATATGACTCTTTGATCATGTATACTCTAATTTAAGAGTTAAATTTTGATTAAAGATCAAACAATATAAATTGTAACTGTTTTTGTAAATATCTACAACCTTCACTACTCTTCCTTTATGAAGCAAATGTAACCTTAATACATGTTTTGGAGAATATAAACATAAATTTAGTAAATATTATATATAATTAGAAATGTATAAGTTTGCATGTTTTGTATTCATATTTGAAAAATTCTACAACTAATTTAGAAGAGTCCCTAAACAGAAGCAATTCAATCACAACTTCAGGTTGTAGTCATAAATTAATCCGGATTCAGTCGCAACTTAGACTCAATTTAAGACGCCACCAGGACGACTGAAGTAAAATATTGATTAATAGTTTTTTTTAACGATCAAGACATCGTAGTCGCAAAATAGTTGTACTTCAAGACTCTATAGTGACTAAGAAAAACAGATGCACAATCGACTTAGTGGCAAAACAGTCGCAAATTATACCTCTAGTAACACTATAGTCTCAAAGTGTGACTTATTTGTGACTCTAAAATATAAGTAAAAATATTTTTAGGATTTCATCACCAAAAACATATTGGATATGACTCTCATGTATACTCTAATTTAAGAGTTAAATTTTGATTAAAGATCAAACACATGAAACACATGTATACTCTAATATAAATTCTAACTGTTTTTGTAAAGATCTACAACCTTCACTACTCTTCCTTTATGAAACACATGTAACCTTAATACATGTTTTGGAGGATATAAACATAATTGTAAAAATTGGTGTTTTTTTTATTTTGTTATAGAAATTTAGTAAATATTATATGTCAGATATAATTAGAAATGTATAAGTTTACATGTTTTGTATTCATATTTGAAAACTTCTACAATTAATATAAGGGTGTAGGTAAATCTTCAGTTAGTAGTCACATATTAATCAGTTTTCAGTAATGGCAACAGAGAATAACAATTGTAAGAAGAGAAGCCCATAATTGCATAAAGAAAAGAAAGAAAAATTAGTCTTGAATTTGTATTACAATCGTAGTGGTTTACTGTATAACGTCGTTAGTTAGATGGTTAATATTAGTTATAAATAAAACGAATACAATACTACATTCATGAAAATTATACTACTCATAAAGAAAGAAAAAAATATTTAAGTCCTGTTTTGAAAAATAAACAAAGACATTTTTTCTTTCGTTCTCAAATTCGATTTAGATAATGATATTTTTCTCTTTTTGACGTCACTACTACAACAGCAATAACGTCAAATGGTTTCATCACCGTATTAACTTATCTAATTCGGATCTAATCAAGCCGTTGATTGAAAACCTAAAAATCCCCAAACGTTTCTCATCACACCTGACTCGCTGAAGAACATTTTCAAACCGAACTATATATACTTATTGCATTTTACAAATATATATTATAAATCCAAAAAAAGACAAGAAAAGACGTGCAGCTTCGTCTCAAAACAAATCTCAAGGTCTTCTTTCTTGTTCTTTCCTCTGTAAATGGCAAAAGAATGCTTCATGACATTCCACAAAGATTGAGCAGCAACAAAATCTTTCTCCTACCTCACACTTGCTCACTACCACTAGGTTCACCATTCTTGAGAATATTGAATTTGCAGAGAGGGCAAGTGGCGTTGATCCTTAGCCATTTGTCTACACATAAACTGTGGAAATGGTGTCTACAAGGAAGTTCCCTTAGTTCTACTCCATCTTCATAACCACATAGACAAATGCTGCATTCCTGAAAATGGTTTATTTTTTTGTTTTTTTGCTCAAATCATTTCAGTATCTTTATCCAAAAATCGACAGAGGTTTGGTTTATGGTTATAGTTACTTACAGCATCTTCGCTAGATAACATGCGTTCGGTTTGAGACTCGGCACCTAACCCAGTCATGATCCCACCTTGAGTTTCCCGGATTTCGCCATTCACTTTCTCGGAATTCTTAACTGTGAGGAACTTGAATTTTAAAAGCCTGTCTATCTCTTCATCCGCTGCACCTTCCTGACAATTAGAAAAAAATTGCTAGTTATTAGGGATTCATTCCATCAAGAAACATTTGTTCTTCATCCTCATAGTGTTGTTGTTTCCTTTACCTGATCAGCTAATGCGTACAAGATGGCGATGATGCAAGGCAAACAGCAACAAACAGCTATACCGATAAGACTAGCAACCGCAACGCAAATGACAACAAACATAACATCAAAGGCAAGGAATGCAACACAGAGCCTGCAAAAGTGCAAATCAAGAAACAAAATCTATCATTGAGGAATCACAACAAACAAAGAAACAAACAATCAAGAACTCTTTTTAGAAACAAACCAGTAGAGCTGAGGGGAAGATTGAGGTAGTCCCTCAGTATCAGCTGTGACCCAGTAAAACCCAATAATCCACCAGACAAAAGAGAACATGGTATTCCCAGATTCAAGGTGCTTGGTGAAGCTGAAACACATACAGGATCCATCATCTATTACAGTTAGTATATACAACAACAATCCTAAAGATTCCTTCAACCCAAATTAAAGTTTCAGAGAGAGACAGAGAATAAGAAATTGAACCTAGTTCCATCAGCATCGTTAATGATATAGCCATCATCATCAGATTCTTCGTCTTCTTCACTTCCGCCGCTGAGAGATCCGTGATTGGAGGAATCATCACCATTAATATTAGCTTCTCGGCGGCGACGTTTGTACTCAGCGATAACACAAGCAACGTGAAACAAACACTGGAGATTGTAACCTAGAATCCAAACCCTAAGGGGAACAATAGGATCTTCTTGTTGAGAAGTAAACCCTAGAATCGCGACAGAGACAACCACAAAGACGAAATTCCAAAGTATATCGAGAACAATAATGGGCTTAGAGTAAGCCCATTGACTCTGGCGTTCCTCAAGCTGCTCAGCGGCAACCTCACGGACTCTAACGGAAGGCTCGCGGAGCATCATCCGACGGTTGCTAGCACGGCGGATAAGTCTCGACGCTGCGCCACGAAGCTGCTGAGAGGACCTTCGTCTGTTCCGGCCAAGAAGCGGTGAAACGTCCATCGCCGGATAGATTGATTCGGAAAAAAAAACAAAAAGATTTTGGATCTTGGGGGTAAATCAATCAATCGGGTTGATCCAGAATCTTGATGGGTCGTCGGGCTTCAATTCCCAGGAGGAAATCAAATCGATCGAACGGGTGTAGAATGGATGAATTCTCGAGGCTTGGTTTTGTGGTTTTGGAGTTGAGAGGATCGGAGGAGGAGGACCGAACCACACTTTGTTTCGTTTCTCGATAATTGTAAACACGACAAGAGATTATACATACAGATGTACTTTTTTTTCTTCTAAATTACATATCATTTATCAATTACAATATTGAAAAAAATGCAAATGATTTTATTAATATAATAATATTGTGTAGGAGTATTATTTATTATTATTCAAAGCAAAAACAAAAAAATCTGTGAATTTACATATATATAGGAGTATTTTATAAGCAAAAATTAGAAAGATGTTAAAAAAAAAAAAATTAGAAAATAGTTAAAAAGTATATATAGTTATTGACGAACCCCACGGCTATTTGGGTATCCAAGGATGTAAAAGTGTTGGTGCAACGCCAGCCTTTCTGGTAAAATAAATCCCATCTTTGCGAGCGAGCAGTGTATTCACGTAGCTGACCACATCGATAAGTAGCGGCTGATCGATATGCTCGAAATATATCACGATAATATTCCTTATTATCTTTACCCTTATACGATATGTAACAGCTGATTACAAACCTTTTCCAGATGATTGTTGGCTCGTCGAATAGGCATTCATATACTTTACCAGTTATTAATTTTCTTAATGTGAAATCTTTGCTTGGGTTCTTTCCACGACAATCAACTGTCAGATCCAAAAAACCTATTTAAATGTTTTATTTAAAAATATTAAAGCTATCGGTTGAAATATATTATATAAGTTTAACATATATATTATTTTTCTCAACCAAAATTTAAATTGCTGAAATTTGAAAAATCTATAATAAATTTGTACTAAAATTATTAAGCAAATAAATTTGTCTATCATTTCATATCTTAATATTTGACTTTTGTACACTCATTTTGACTCATCAAACATTTTTAAAAAGTGGACATACATGAGTGGATCAAGGCTTATGAAGGATGGGGTAAGTGCACCATACTAGTTTTCTTAATTCTTGTAAATATTAGCTAAGTTGTATGGTATATGTATACCTATTAAAATCAAGAAGTTTCTTTAGTTTCTTAAGGTTGTGCCCCACGTAAAAATGCTTAGTATAGTTTATCTATTAAAATCAACAAAAATATCATGTAAATTTACATAAATTATTAATTTATGATATTATTGGAATCATATTTTATATAGAAATTTCAAAAAAAATTATAATTTTATTATCTTATCGAATTTTGTTATTTTTTACACTGTCTCGACTTTGGACCAGTAAAAAATATTAATTTATAGTGTTTATTAATTTATAGAGATTTTACTGTACATATATATATATATGTATATATATCTTTTAATTACATATCATTACTAATTATGATATTGAAAAATATGCAATGAGTTTATTAAAAGTCTATGAATTTACAAATATATATATATTTATTTATTTTTATAAGCGACAGTTAGAAAATAGTTAAACCCAAATATATATAAATGTTTATTGACGACCCCCACGGCTATTTGGGTACCCAAGGAAATAAAAATGTTGGTGCAACTCCAGCCTTTCTGGTAAAATAAATCCCATCTTTGCGAGCAGTGTATTCACGTAGCTGACGACATCGAGAAGTAGCGGCTGATCGGTATGCTCGAAATATATCACGATAATATTCCTTATTACCTTTACCCCTGTACGATAAGTAACATCTGATTACCTTCCTTTTCCAAATGACTAATGGCTCGTCGAATGGACATTCATATACTTCACCATTTTTTAGAGTTAATGGTGCTAAATTATTTGTTGGGTTCTTTTGACGACAATGAACATTGAGAACTAGACCATCATGAAGCTTGTTAACAACGTTTACAGTACCTGCAATGTTGCAAGCTTCATTCAACCCAAAGCACATTGCAATGACTACCATCATCAAACTTATCAACGTATTCATTTTTGTCTTTTGATGAAAAATGATCTCTTTGTTTTTTTTTTGTAATTAGGGAATTACTCTCTAGTACTTATACTTTTTCTGTTCTGTGCAAAATATTTTACATTTATTTATCAGACAATCTATTTATGGCATTACTTTTTTTGTTTGAAACATGTTTTTTGATTTCAAAAAAACATCAACCACTAGAACATTCGGTCAAATGAGAGTTTTGTGTAGAAAATTATGTTTGGCTACACTATAAATTCCCACCGCTAAAATCAAATTTAGAAAAAAATCAATTGTTAGATCTAATAACTATTTAAATGTATTATTTAAAAATACTAGGTTTTGAATCCACGGTATGCATGGGTTTATTTGATATATTTTAATGAAAATTATATATACTCATTCCGTTTCAAAATATAAGAAATGACCATTTTAAAAAAAGTTTAACCAATCATAATTAAAACTGTATAATAAAAAATATTAAACTAATCTAAAAGTAGCATAGAAACTTGAAAACATCCTATATTATGAAACAAAAAAATCTTTTCTAAAACATCTTATATTTTGAAACGGAGGGAGTATGTGACTGATGACAATAATGAAATATTAGTATAGATATAATATTTTAAAATTTCTATGGAGGTTAAGTAACTGTAATATTTTAAAACATTTTATGAAGTTTAAATATTTTTAATATTTGAACCTTTTAAGAGTTTCAATATTTCTAATATTTTAAACTTTTAAAATTTATAAACTATAATTTTTTAGAAACCTTTTATAAGCTAAGAAATTTTTAAAATTTAAAGATTATAAGATTTTGAAATCTTTTAAAAGCTAAGACTTTTAGAAGTTTCAATATTTATAATATTTTAATATTTTAAAAGGTTTCAAAATATAGTATTTGAACCTTTTAAAAAGTTCAATATTTATAATATTTTAAACTATTAACATTTAAAAATTATAATATTTTTTTTAAAAAAAAAAGCTAAGAATTTTTAAAAGTTTCAATATTTATAATATTTAAACTTTTAAAATTTTTCAATATTGTAATTTTTTTTTGAAACTTTTTAAAGTTTTAATTTGATCAAATAAAAAGTCGGATCAAACCGAATAAAACTTTTTAACTTGGACGCCTGATAAATCAAGCTTTCCTGCTCATTCGTTGTTGGAATCATATTAATCTTTATTTATACTGGTTCTGAACCATTGTTTAAAAAAATTATAGCCGATTGTACATAGTTCTTTTATTTTCATAAATTTAAAATGTTCCTTTTTCTAAAAAATCTTAATATAGAAAATTCTGGAAATTTAAAAAATGTTAATGAATGACATGTCAAATCCTTATAGGTTGTTTAAAATAATTATTAATATAGAAAATTCCGGAAATTTAGAAAATGTTAATGAGTGACATGTCAAATCTCTATTGGTTGTTTAAAATCCTATGTGGACAACCTTAAGAGCTTATAACTCCTACTTATATTTAGTATAGACTAAGTTATGAATCCGCGCTACGCGCAGGTGTGTTTATATCATCTATTTTAAATCATTTTATGTTTTTTTATAAATAGCTAGACAGTGATATTGATATATAATAATACAAAAGTACTATAATGTTTTATTATATCTTATGATGTTTTTTTACATAGTAAGTTTCTCATTTGTTTTTTTATTTTTGATTCATTTTAACGTAAGTATTATTCTATTTATATTTGTAGTACTTTTCATGTAATTTCTACTTTCGTTTTAATCAAAAAGTATTTTAGGATGAAATTATCAGTATAAAACGTTTTAGAAATATAATGTGTCATTTTCTCTTGCTTGTTTTGTATTAAGATTTTGCTATTAGCTAGCCTATTAATAAAGCAATTCTAATTATTTTTTGACAAAACATAAGAAATAAAACTACTAAAATATGTTCACGTTTTGGCATACTTGTGTAAATGTGTTCTTTTTCTTATTTTCTTTCTTTTCTGTAACGCCTGTTATATTGTAAAGGGATAATAAAAAAAACTATTAACTGGTTGGTGTAGTGTTGCATAAGTCACATTATCACATACAGAGAATCAAAAAGCATAGCCTCTTCAATTGTAAATCTGCAACTGATCGAGTTTCGTTGTCGGTTAATATAGCTTAGTGATGAACACCAAAATTTCGACATCCAAGCCCTAATGTCGTAAAGTAGACTCTGAATCTCTGATCAAGAAAAGTTCCATTAGAGGGTTGAAGTGTTATTGTCGTAAAGATGAAAACCACGAATTTACCATAGGTTTCCTTTTTAATTTATATTTATTTAAATGATTTTCTGTCTCCGTGTTTTTAGTTCAATGATATTTTTATTTTATCTTTTCATAATAAGATTAAATACTAAATTAATATTAGAAAATGACTATATGCTACTTTTTCCCTAAGACAATCTTGATTTCAATTATTTTTCTAACTTTTGAAGGCATTGATTTTTTTTTACTATTAACTTGCACCAATTGTGGTGAAGGCAATTAAACGAAATTTGGACAAAGTTAGAAGCAAAAACATGGAATATAATTAAAAGTACATTACTTATTATATAAGTCAATAAAATAGAATTCGGCACTAAACAAGTAAACATGCAGAAGTAAAAGTAAAGGTGGACATTATTTATACAGTAATCCCAAAAGCAATTAAAGTATTCAATGAAAGGAAATTTAGAAATTAAAGCAGTGTTAATTTGATGAGGGCATTTTGCACACTAAGGTCGTGTATGTGTTCTCGTTCAAGTTTACATGCACGTTTAGTGCATGCAATGTATTGCCAGCCATATTGAAGTGATATTTCTACGTATTAAATGCGTATTAAAACAGGTTAATAATGATGTTGAATCAGAAAACCATTATTTGATCTCAATGTTAATATACTTGTGGAGTGTCGTTTTTCAGAAATTAATAGAGTTCATCAATAGTGATTGTTTCTGACTTTATAACCTCTGAGGTGAAGAAGCAGTTGACCACAATTACCGAGTTCTTATATCTTCCCAACTTTGGAAAATAGATACATGCTGCTTAGTACATATAGAGTTGTATAATATGCAGAAAATATATGTCTATGAGTGTGCGTATTTATCATGTCAAGTATTCAGTAGTTGATCAACATCTTTGTCGAAAAAAAATCCTGGTGGAAGAGGTGGAGGAGAGGTAAAACATATCCACATCATGGAATTTAAATATGCTAGTTAGTGTTAGTGGTATATATAACAAGATTAAGATTGCATAGGTGAATAGCCGAATGAGCAAAGGTAATTATAGGACTGAGATTACAAACCTTTTATTGTTCTTGGGTTCACTGCAGTAGCGAAGAGCACAATAGGTTTGGCGATATGTTTTATCAATCTTTTCTGAAAATTGACGGCAACATTGACCCAAAGGGTCAGACGAACAATTGGCCCATAGAAAGGCATAGGGTGGTCAGAGTCGTTTTCATTAAAAGCTTTAAAATTGTTAAGAATGAAGGGAAAGTTGCTTAACGACACCGCTTGGTACCTCATCAGTTAAATATAATTAAACAATTATATTTACCATGTAGATTTTCGTTCATGTCGACAACTTCTTCCAAATCTGCAAAAGAACGGATCCTAAACTTTTTTCTTTCAAGCTATTCGCCAGCATCAACAATCTAGCTCATTCAACATTGTTTGTTGGGTAAACTGGATTAGAAACTTGTGAGGAGACAATCATATAGATTGTCTTGCTGTTAATGACCAAAAAATTGTTAATTGTATAGACAACACCAGGTTTGAGATTTCTCTCGTAACAGCCTATTCGGTTTACTTATGAGATGGTTAAACATAAATAAAAAATTCAATTATTGTTTTGGTCAATGAGCAGCAGTTCGATCTCCATAAATAAACCACCCTTTTGGGGATTTCTTGCTTTCCAAAGTGGATGACCCTGACAACAACTTCTTTGTAATTCTTTGTTAGTAAAAACCTTTTGCTAACTCGTCAAAAACCAAAGAAAGTGGTTGAGCTGAAGAAGGAGAAGTTGCTGGTGCCACCCATAATCGATAATCCAATGAACTCTATGTTCCTTCCATACTCAGTTTTAATGTTTATTTATACGTAAAATAACTACTCTAAATTTTAGAAACTTTTCTATTGCTAAATAGAAATTTTCCATTAAATCCAAAGTTTTTTGAACCATCGTTTGTTAGGGGTAGATCCACACCCCTTACCAAAGAGTTCGGTCCATTAAAGGCCCAAATAAACCTCCAAGGAAAGAGGGGTATTTTGATCTTCTCAAGAGGACGAACCGACACAGTTCCCCATAAATACGGACGTACATTGTCCGTATTAATGGGGTTGGCAGAAATTAGGAAGAGATACGAGTCATAAGTATCAATCCCTTCACTCGAAGTCTTGAATCGACGAGCTCGCAGCTCGTCCTTCATCTTACCTTTCACTATCTTAGCTCGTCTTGTTCACTTTGTAGTCCGTCCTTTTTGTGCCCCGGCACCGATTAATAAAGATCTTTTCGACCCCCATTTTGCCTAACTAAACATTCTAATTGTGACCAATCCTAGCATCAACATCATTAACTTATTTTTCTTTGGGTTGTTATTTTAATATTTTTCCATTATGTTTATTCCTCGTATTGTTCTTCATCTTTTAGTAGTAGCTTTCCTTTTCATATTAATTAACTTAAACTCAGATTGTTTTATACTAATATTAGGTTGGTACCCGCGTTACGCCGCGGGTTGTAATTTTTTTTCTTTCTAAAAACTTATTTTTTGGTTTTTGTTTTTTAAAATTATAATTTTTGTACAATAAAAGAAGAAAAACAAAGATTTGTACTCTGTCCCTAAATTTGTTTTTTTAAAACCCCACTTTAATATGAACCTTTTTTTCAAGAAAACATGCTAAAGTAATTGGAATTAATCAAAGATGGAGAGAGATCAAACCACATCTACAAAAGAAGACCACGAAAACTACAGTAATCAAAAGAGAGTAAAATGATCAAACTATTGACTTATATAGTTATATATAACAATGAGAACCCCAAAAACAAAACAAAAACTTTTCTGTATTTAATCTGAGTAAAAACTGTATGTGTCTTTTTTTATGTTGTAGTCTCTTTAGCTTTCCTCTGCACTAAACTTGGAATCACACTACTTCGTATTAATCTCCGGTTATTGCCAATTCGATTCCGAGTTGATGAAGACCGGTCGACCCAATTCTTGTCTTCTGCAACAGCTTGGTTCCACTGTTCTTTAAAAGTTCGAAGCTCCAATGTTGATTGCCTCCGTATCTGTTCAAGAAAACACACACAAATTACACTCCTGCTCTACGGACAAAACCAGTTTCATCATCGGGAAACACTTCTGTTCTTGAATCAAAAGCCGGAGAACCTCGCTTCTGTTTATATATAAAAAAAGTGATCAAAGTTGTGTGACATCTGTTTATTTTACAGTCAGGAAATGAGTAACTGGATGTTAAAATAGTGCTTACCCGAGTCACACCACTGCGAGCTGAGTTCTGTAATAATTAGGAAGAGAGATAATTCAATATTTGGTATTTTACAAGGAGAAGATGGAGGGGGAAGTAGAGTAGCTGACCTTCTTATCAGGATCACCACTTCCACCTAGTGTTTGAATGCCTTGATGAAAGATATATTCGCTATCAAAAATGCCTACTTTCTTGCTACGTTCACCCTATAACAACATTTAAAATCGATTCATCTAGAGAATGCAATCAGGTCACAATGCTAATAATGAATGCTAGCGCTGTTGTGAGGTCTTAAAGACAAAGAAAACAAGAAATGAGGACTTTACCTGAGCACAGTACCCAAGTTTCATATCCATTCCCCAACCATGAACCAGATCATTCTGCAAACCGCAAAAAACCAACAATAAGTTGGATGCAATTTCATTAAAAAGTAAACAGATTATCTTGTGTATAAATGTTCATCTTGTAAAATTACTTGTATTAGATTCCAAGTGCAAAACCAGGCAGATCTTGAAAACACTGGAGCCATTCCTTCAACAAATCTGGAAAAACAGAGAACCAATGACATTAATGCCTGCCTCTTGTTATATAGAGAAGTCTTCTATTGTTATGTTACTAAAGAAATTTTACCCGGTGCAGGGAGGCCCTTCGCTAGCATTTGAGCACTTCATATTGCTCCTAGTCTTCTACTGTCGTACACTCGTCTGCAAATAGTAGCATTTGACTCTAACTGAGGACATGAAATGACCGCTGAACGAATAGTAGCATCCAAAAGCTTATGGCATGAGGCTATATCAAGAAGTTGGAGGAGTGGACAGTTAATCATCACCTATGACATATTAATTCTTTTTAATAATAAAGACATGAGCTGTGAACACTTGAAAGAATGATAAATATACATTGGACAAAACATAGTTAGTCTACAATCAAGATAAAATCAGAGGCAGCCGCAAATTCGCTACAAGGATGTTAGAGCAGAGTTTACGAGCTTGGTTTCAAAATTCTAAAAGATGAAAAGGTCACACCTCTGCACACTTTCATTGAAAAATCAAAACTTTATTTTCGACTAGTTTATATCAAGTTCCATTTATTAGAAGGTTCTTCTTTCAAAGGAAAACATAGCCAAAAAAAGGAGTTAGAGAACTCACGCAAGCCAGAGTACACTTTTCCACACTTGTGATGCGAATCATGATCAGCTTCCTCCATGTACTATCCTCAGTAGTAGCAGCCGCAGCATTGCTACTTTCTCTCTG
The DNA here is from genome assembly GCF_000633955.1 of Camelina sativa. Classification (NCBI taxonomy): domain Eukaryota; kingdom Viridiplantae; phylum Streptophyta; class Magnoliopsida; order Brassicales; family Brassicaceae; genus Camelina; species Camelina sativa. Next base: position 1,404,617 of record NC_025691.1, read on the forward strand.
AACTAACTGATGTAACCGAATCTCAAAGGTCCATAAGCATTCCAATTCAGCCCCAGCGGCTTCACCTTCCTCCTCCCTCGCCAGCATCTTCGCACACAGCCTCCAACGTGGGAATCTGGGTGCCCTCTCGTTTTCACCAAAATTCAAAAATCTCCATCGCCGTGATTGTTCTCCATGGCTGTTGCTAAAGAAGATTGTTTTCCACTTTCACGATTAATAAGAATCAAAATCGAAGATGAGCGATGTTTACGGAGATAGAAAGAAATAAAAAAGGATACAAAGTCTGAGATTGTTTATCCCTAAAATTAACATCCAACAGATTAAAGCTGATTATAGATTGAAATCCAACAGATTACCCTAATCCAATCCCTTCTCTGTTTCTGTATTTTCAAGAGTGATGGCTAAGTCTCGAAATATGTGGTGAAGCAAGAAGGAGAATGGGAAGGAAAGATAGAATGATGACATGTAAGCAAATTAGAGCTGATTTGTATTAATTGTTATAATTTGATTGGATATTCATTTTAACTGATGTGGAAATCTGTGCTTCAATACAAAAGCTGAGCTGTCATGCTCTGGTGAGAAACATTGTAGTTTTATTGTATTGATTAACAAATTTTCAGTTTTTCAAAAAGTCAATTTCCCTTTAAAACATCTTTGGTTGAACGATTTAACATATACAAAAGATTTAACATTTACTTGTATTTGGAATTTAGCATATAAATTTAAATGATGATGTGGAGATATTTGATTGGATGTTTTAATGCTTAGGTGGACAGCTTTAGGAGTTTATACCTCCTACTTTTATTTAGTATAGATTAAGGCTATCAGTTGAAATATAATATATAAGTTTAACATATATATTATTTTTCTAAACCAAAATTTAAGTTGGTGAAATTTGGAAATCTATAATAAATTTCTACTAAATTATTAAGCAAATAAAATTTTCTATCATTTCATATCTTAATATTTGACTTTTGTACACTCATTTTGATTCATCAGACATATTTTAAAGAAAATTTTGCATTCTAACACACTTTTCTATAAAAAAAAATTACATTCTAACACACTTTTTACCCTCTAACTCTCTCTCCAAACACTTTTCTTTCCAACACACATCATTTGCTGTTGGAAGCATATTAATCTTTATTTATACTGGTTCTGAACCATTGTCTAAAAAATTTCTAGCCGATGTGGGACGTTGTAAATAGTTCTTTTATTTCCATAAATTTAAAATTTTCGTTTTTCTAAAAAATCTTAATATATAAAATTTTGGAAATTTAAAAAGTATTAATGAATGACATGTCAAATCCTTATAGGTTGTTTAAAAAATAATTATTAATATAGAAAATTCCGAAAATTTAGAAAAATGTTAATGAGTGACATGTCAAATCCCTATTGGTTGTTTAAAATACTATGTGGACAACCTCAAGAGCTTATAGCTCATACTTTTATTTAGTATAGATTAAGGCTATCAGTTGAAATATAATATATAAGTTTAACATATATATTATTTTTCTAAACCAAAATTTAAATTGGTGAAATTTGGAAATCTATAATAAATTTGTACTAAATTATTAAGCAAATAAATTTGTCTATCATTTCATATCTTAATATTTGACTTTTGTACACTCATTATATTTTAAAGAAAACTTTGCATTCTAACACACTTTTCTATATAAAAATTACATTCTAACACTTTTGAACCACCACACACTTTTCTTATAGTGTTTTATTTTTTACCCTCTAACTCTCTCTCCAAAGACATTACTTTCCAACACACATCTTTCTTTTATTTTTTATTTTTACTCTATTTCCTTTCTTTTATCTTTCTTTCTCACCCTATCTAACTCTCTCTCCATTTTCAAATAATTTTTATTTTATTTGTTTATGTTACTTCCTTTCTTTGATATATGTGTTTGAATAATCTTGAGTGGTGGATAACAATATATATATATATATATATAGATATATTCCTTAGCCACATTTATATATATTTTTTAAATTTTGTAATTTGATATATTTATCATTTACAAAATCAAATCCAGATGCTTATATGTTTATGATTATTTAGTTTCATGTTCAATATATATAATATCATCCATCAAATCTTTTTCATATGTTATTGACCATCATTTTTATGTTTTCTAGTAAAAAATCTTCAGAATTGGCTATATTTGTTACAATTGCTATGAAATTAAATTTATAATTATGGTTTATGATCTAAACTTTAGGATTTAGGGTTTAGATTTTAGAGTTTTAGGGTTTAGGGCTTAGAGGTTTAGGGTTTAGAGTTAAGTATAGGATATAATGAATGGTTTCATGCTTAGGTTTTTAGGGGATATGATGAGGTTAAAATTGTTTGGTAGTTAACAATGACTACTTCACCAAAACACAAGTAGTTTTTAGTGGACGTGTATAACTTAGCGTCCATGTGGACTTGATTTTATGGACATGAAAGATTAAAATCGTTTGATAGTTTACCATGACTACTTTACTAAACCACAAGTTTTTTTTAACTAATTAGGTTTTCATATGTTTTTTTCTCTGATCATCCAAAAATAAGTATCCATCGATGCATGTTAAACATCCACATAATAGCAAACAACATCAATGAATTTAGAAATTTATAAAGAATGTAATGCAAGAAGTCAAAATTTTGGCATAATTTAAGGTTCAAGGTTTACAGGTTGGGGTATGTCAGTTTCATGTTTTATAGTAAAAGACTTCATATTTGGCTACATTTATTAAAATTTCTATAAAATTAAATTTATGATTATGGTTTATGATCTAAGGTTAAGGTCTAAAGTTTAGGATTTAAGCTTTAGGGTTTAGGGTTTAGGCTTTAGGCTTTAGAGGTTTAGGGTTTAGGGTTTAGGATAGGATATAATGAACGGTCTCATGCTTAGTTTTTAGAGGATATGATGAGGTTAAAATTGTTTGATAGTTAACAACGATTGTTTCACCAAAACACAAGTAGTTTTTAGTGGACATGTATAACTTATCATCCATGTGGATTTGATTTTAGAATAAGTATCCACAAATAAGACATTAGTATCCACAAATACGTATCCACATAATAAGACATTTTTAGCATCCACATAACAATTAACAAATATTCAACTATAATTGGATAATTAGGTATTCATATATTTTTCTGTGATCATCCAAAAATAAGTATTCATCTAGATATGTTAACCATCCACATAATAGCGAACAATTATTTAAATATAAATAGATAATCTATAACTAATCAGTATCCATAGCACTTCATCCACATGATGGCATCAAAGTTTCATTATACAAACCTAGTTTTTGATGGATATGAACGAGTAGATTTGTTATGTGTTGATGGTTGCATGAATAAATGTGGATTGGTTATGTATGCATAGTTGTATGAATGAATAGACTAGCTAGTAAATATTAATGACATGCTAGTCATATGAACAAGTGGATTCAACCGCTTGGATAGTTGACCACATAGATTCACCTGTTTGGATAATTGACCACATGAATGAGTATTTCGAAGGTGTTACATTATAAGACACATAATAACCACATGGATTCAACCACTTGGATAGTATCTCATGCATCATCAGAATATGGACGACATAATGTTTGATTAATTAGACATTCATTTTTTTAAGATGATCATCCAGAAGTATTCATCTACCTCGTTTGAGTATCCACATAGTATTGAACAAATATTCAGTGATAAATGGATAATGTGTGGTATAATTATTCATCATAAATATAGTAAAATGGATTTTAAACTGTAGAAAAAATATAATTATAATGCATTATATAAAAAAATTGACAATATATGTCTAAATAAGTAAATAAATTGATTACAAAGATAAAAAGAGAGAAAAATAGAAAGAGTTAGAAAAAGAGAGAGAGAGAATTGAGTAAAGAGAATTGAGGAGAGAGAAGAAGGAGATAAGAGATATGAAATGTTATAGAGAGCAAACTGGTCTAAAGAGTAAGTAAAAAGTAGAAAATATAGGTAAAAAGTGTGTTATGGTCAAGAAGTGTGTCTTGATGTAAGATTCCTTATTTTAAAATTGGACATATACAGAACTTGAAAAACAAGTATAGATGATAAGATAACACATTTGACGTTGGCAAACTAACTGGAATATAATCTATATTAACATTTTTGAAGTATATTTTATGTTATGTCCTTTTAGTTTTGCTTATTTAATTTTTTTATTTACAACATTAACCCTTCAAAAGTTTCCAAAAATAACATTACTTCAGATTTTGTTTCCTAAATATTTTACATTCCATTCCAACTAAAAAATTACAGCAAAATAAAACACAAAATATGATATATTTAACTACACCTTCTATTGTGTATTGAAAATATTCTATCTATAAATTTTTTGCAAACCAAGAAAACAACAAGAAAACAACAATTTGATTCATATTTTGTTTTCCAAAATCTGTGAGTTTTGATTCTTAACGTAATATTAACTTCGATTCACATTTATTTAAATATTATAATTAATATATATATATATATAAACTTAATAAAATTTAAAATATTACGAATATGTAAAATTAAAAAGTTTAAAATAATATATAATATGGTTATATAGTAAATGAGTTATAAAGACGACATGTTGGAATTAATAAAGTATCATTAATTTATGCTAACATGGGTTAAATCCTCATTTTATTATTTGTCAACACTATTAATATTTGACATATAAAATTAAGTTGATTTAACTAAAATTGTGTAAAATAATTAAATCATTAGGAAAAATGTGACTTAATCATAGCGTATAAATGACATATTATGTATTTATATCTCTTTTTTTTTGTTATAATAATTAAAAATCAAAATAAAAACTCAAACACTAAACAAAACAAATAAATATAACAAAAAAATAGTCATGAAGTATATTACGGGTCAAAAAATTAATATAAACATTTAGCTACACAAACGGTCAAAAAATTTAGTTATTTCTCTATTTGCAAAACATCAAATATTTAACAAAAAAATACAATATAAAATAGAAATAATAATAAAAATTATATGCACGCGGTGTACCGCGGGTTAAAATCTAGTATCCGTCAAAATATTTAAATTTAAGAGTTCAAACTTCATAAACGTGTATAGATATGATATATAGTTAGAATTGGACATAGTATATCTAAAGGATCTTCTTACACCTTGTTTTCTAAAGATCACCTGCTCTTCGCTGACGATACTATGTTCTTCTGCAGAGCTGACCGTAAAAGCTGCTTAAAACTAAAACAAATCCTGCAAAAGTATGAAGATGCTTCAGGTCAGAAGATTAATACAGAGAAATTAGCGATCACATTTGCAAAGAATACTAGTGCAGCGACTAAGGAGCGAGTTAAACGAGATCTCACCATCACAAAAGAGGATGGTCAAGGGAAATACCTGGGCCTCCCGGAACTCTTCTGATGAAAGAAGAAGGACCTATTCACACAAATTGTGGATCGCATCAAGCAAAGAGCCATCAGCTGGTCTTCAAGATTCCTTTCATCAGCCGGGAAACTGACTCTACTCAAATCAGTCCTTGCTTCTATGCCTACTTACACTATGACGTGCTTTAAACTTCCTAATGCCCTTTGCAAAAGAATCCAGTCTGCAATCACTAGATTCTGGTGGGACTCCAACTCCGGTAGAAAGAAGATGTGTTGGATATCCTGGAGAAGAATGACAAGATCATTTAAACAGGGTGGATTGGGCTTCAGGGAGATAAAGAATTTTAATGATGCACTACTAGCAAAGTTCAGTTGGAGAATACTTACTAAACCGGACTGCCTGCTGTCCAAAGTGCAGATTGGGAAATATTGTAAGTCCTCCTCTTTCTTGGAATGTCCTGTATCATCCTCTGCATTCCATGGCTGGAGAGGCATATGCATAGGGAGAGACCTTCTAAAGAAAAAATTGGGTCGTTTAATTGGTAATGGTGAGGATACACCTATCTGGTACAGTCCCTGGCTATCACTAACCAAACCAATGTGTCCAATGGGACCTCCTACAAAAGCCTCAAGTAAACTATGTGTTGTGGATCTCATTTCTTCGGGATCGGGCGAATGGAATGTACCTTTGATGTTCATATATTTTGCTCTGTTTTCCCTTAGTATATTCACATCTTTTGCATGATTTTCTATCTCATTTGTCCATCATTGCATAGTTTTAGAACTGTTTATGCATTAGAGTAGATTTGCATTGCATTTGCATAGTTTCTTGCATAAACAGGTTATTTTGGATCCTAAGGAGCATGAAAGTGATGCTGAAGAAGATTGGAGCTGTCAAGAGAAGGAAACAAGGGATTTGGAGCTGAAGAATCAAAGTCCGGAAATACACTCGACCACCCACTCGACCCTGCACTCGATCGTGTGCAGAGAAGGACTCGACCGGATGGGAAAAGCAGAAGAAGAGGCCACTCGACCAGCACTCGACCGAGCACCTGGTCGAGTTGACCGAGCCGTCCACTTATTTTGTCTTTTAGCATTTTTAGGGCTTCCCTTCTTTTTCCTATAAAAGGCCTTGTACCCTGCAGCCACCAAAGGGAGAGACTTTTTAGAGTACAATCCTAGACCTATTATTTATCCTTTTGGGGAATTATTCATTTTTGCTTTTTATTGCTTAGATCTTTTAGCCACTTTTGCTTATTTTTAAGAAATCTTTGATACTTGTTGGTTACATAACTTTCAAAGTATTAAGAATTTGAGTTTGATTTCTTCTTCAATATTGTAGATCTTCATCTGATCTTTCTAATCATGCAAGTTTCATTGATTTCTGGGTTTATGACTTTGTTCATCATGTTTTGTGATTGTGAGTAGTGGCTTAGGATCTTGAGGATGGATTAGGGTGGATAAAGGTTTTGGTTGTTTGGATTGGTCAAGATTGATTGCTTAATATCTCTTATGGGTTAGATATGCTCTATGTTATTCTTATACTGAGAGGGTAAGGGTAGATCTTAAGCTTCTTAGCATCACACCAATGTCTAAGTTGTTAGATAAGGCTAATGCTAGAGATTATCATGAAGCATGCTAAGAGATTAGATGTTTTGTTGATTTTTGACATTAATGATCTGGTTGTTTAATGCCTGCTTTGATATGTAATAGCTAGTGAGAGCTACGTCTAAGAAGTATCTTGGTTTGATTGTTATTGTCATGAGAATGGATTAACATGTATTAGAAGATCATTGTCTAGAGATAGCTCATTGTTGATTGAGGTTTGTTGACCAATTTAGATAGCCATAGCTTGAGTCCATCCTATGAATTCATCCTTAAGACCTTTCTTTGTTATTGATTTCCCTGTTTTAAATCCTGTTAATTGATTGCTGCTTGCTCTGTTTCAATATTTGCTCTGTTTCTGGCATTCGCTCATCAACTCGACCATCCACTTGATCGAGTGCTTGCTCGAGCTCCTTCCAGAGCTCCTGTTTTATGTTCTGCATCTTCTTGTTTCATTCCCTGTTTCATTCTAGTTGCATTGTCTTGTTGCATTTCGTTTAGTTTCTGTTTAATCCTATGTCATTGCTTAGTTTGCTTACTATAATTCATGTTCCTGTTTCATTTCATTATTGCTTTGATCATTCTGCTTACTTTGCATTTAGTATCCTGTTTTAGTAGGTTTACATTCTGCATTTCATAATCATCATTAGGTTGTTAGTGACAAACATCTTTCATAATTGGCTTAACTTAGACAAGTATTTACATCCAATCTGCTTGCAACACACTCATTTAGGATTGACATCTCTTATACTACAACTGCATAAGAGTTATTGAAACCTCTTCCATCTGATCATCATTCATCATATCATTCCATATCTTTCATTATCATCACCACACAAGAAAGCAAGTTTCAACCTTTATTAAGAGAGATCCTACCAACATACGAGACCGATATCCTAAAGCTGAGACCAAGTGCAACAGGGGCGCTAGATACATGGGCTTGGCTACCAACGATGACTGGAGTGGACACGGCGAAATCAGGGTACTATGAGGCGTTAACTCTAAGTGAAAGAGGCGACAATCTCCTGTTACCACCTCCAGCAACTGATTTTAACTGGCTCTCAGCTATTTGGCAACTACGATGCTCCTCAAAAGTTAAAATGTTCCTCTGGAAACTTGCTCAAGAGGCTCTCCCCGTCGGAGCAAAACTCCAACAAAAGCATATCGATGCAAACGTAACCTGCCCTCATTGTGGAGTTGAGGAGACGACGTTACACTTGTTCTTCCACTGCCCCTTCGCCGAACGCATATGGCATCTGGCTCCACTGTCACGGGAAGTCACTACAATCAAATCGGGCATTACCTCATCTGGGAAGTTGACATGCCTCCCACCTGCAGGCATAACTTTGGGTCCCCTCTCTCCGTGGATAATATGGTCGATATGGACGGCTCGAAATCGCCTGATCTTCAACAAAGAAAAAACATCTTATTCAGATACTTTATCTATGGCAATTTTACGATGCCGGGAATGGCAAGAGGCCCAATTGAAAATCACACACAAACCTGCCAAAAAGCGCTCCCCTCCAAGTTTCCCCAGTCGAGGATCTGCCATCCTGGCCTGTTCGGATGCAGCCTGGCGAGCGGATGGCCACGCAGGTTTCGGATGGAGCTTCAGCGACCCAAATGACATCTTGATCCTGGAGGGAGATTCGTTGATTCCGCAGGTACCCTCATCGTTGATGGCCGAAGCTTTAGCAACTCTGGCGACAGTAAGAGTTGCGATTGAATCGGACTTCACCAACGTTATCTTTACTTCTGACTCGTTGAATCTTATTAAAGTACTTAATCGAGAGATCCAATTCAAGGAGCTCCATGGGATTCTACATGATATCCTCTCTTTATCTTCTCGTTTTATCCCCTGTTTTTTCAAATTTACACCTAGGGATTTCAATCATCGGGCTCATGCCCTTACAAAATGTGTGTTAGCTGTAATGAACCCTATTTAATAAATAAGAAAGCATATATTTAACAAAAAAAAAACAATCAATTTAATTTTATTGATATTGTATATTTTATAGATAAAAATCTATGAGAATGCATGCATCTTGGACCATTCAATGTATTATGTATACAAACATTTGATGTGGGTATGATATGCATGTGATTCAATAATCCTCGATAATTAATACATTGCGTACCTTTGTTTTTTTTTAACGTTGTGGGAACAAGAATTCATATATTTTAATTCTATTAAAATGCTGTTCTTTTCTATGTAAAATGTTGCAAAAAATAATCATTAGAATTAAAAAAGAAAGTTTTTCAAATCTTTTATAATACTACTTGAAAATCTGTATTTTATGACTTTATTTCCATTTGACCAGATTACATTAAACTCTTGTGTCCAATACTCCTAATAAATCCACGTAGCTTATATTACATGAATTTCCGAATTGTAATTAAGATAACCAATTTGATTTTGTTCTTTGACAAAAAAGAATCACTTTGATTTTGTTACATTGGAGTAATGGATCAAAATCGAGAATGCATCTTGGACCATTTAATGTATACAATTTTTTTTTTTAAATTATTAGTTATACGTTGCTTATTGCATTCTTATTTGCTTTCATTATAATTGACTGTTGTATATATCCTTCCTATAATCCTATTCTTATATTTATATGATTTTGTTTCCATTCCCAACATCTCTATATTCTTCATATTCATATACTACTATTTTTGATGCTGGGAATTAGATATGCTAGTAATAAATTCTTAAGTGTATATATATGACGTCTCTGCATGTGTACATTGCCATTAAGTCATTAACATTCCAGCTAGTTTCTTTTTTACTTTCATTTCTTTTGTATAAAACATAAAGATGACTAAAGCCACAATTCATCTTGCTATCTTTATGATGGTCCTCGTTTTTGGTTTGTTTTACATATACCATTCTCTAAACATATTAAAACATTTATAATTACTGTTTGTCTCAGCAATTTTTTATTCTATAAGAATTGTTTTTAAAAATTATGTTTTAAATATTTATCAGGGTTGACGACGGCTGAGTCGACGCAAGGACTAGAAATATGTCATGATATTGTAATGAAAGGTCAAACATGTGTCCCTAGCACCTGTGCCACTCTTTGTAAGCAAAAATGGAAAGGAAGTGGCAAGTGCTTTCCAAATGGATTTACTCAGAGCTGCCTCTGCACGTTTCCTTGCAATTCTTGATTTATTTATTTTTTGTTTTAAAATTTGTAATCTATAAACATTAATAATAGTAATAAAAATAATATTGACGCGAAATAAACATAAACATGTTACGGTTTTCAATCTTATATGAATTCTGATTTCACCTTTTTATTTTTATGATATGAGCTATTATAAGCTAAGCGCATGTGCCATGTAGTGATAGATCATGGATAGAACAAATAATTAAATTTAATTGGCATGTTGCATAAATTAGAAAATTAATGGAAAAAAAACAATGATTTTACAGTAAAACAAACAAATCTTCAAACATAAATCTTACAAAGTAGAATGAGTATTTATTTAATTATTATATCAGAAGTTTTAAAAAGAAAAAAAAACGGTATTTGGATTCAATTCTATTTTGTTCTACTTGAAGAGATTGCTTCTTCTTTTTTTTCTTTTTTTTTTTTTCTCATTATTGTTATTATTATTTTTACATCATTTGAACTTTGAAGATATTGCTTTCCAAAGCAAATGCTTCCATATCCTTTATCCCTTTGGCTTGTCAAAACATAAGCTTATGGCTGTAACTATCATCAATTATTTGACCTTTTTCTCTTCTTTCTTGCTAATTAGTAATTAAGATGATTAGTATTTCTAATGACATTTTTTTTTGCTATTCAAATATAGGATTGACTAATGAATCCATGCAGCTTATTTCACATGAATTTCAGAATCGTAAGATAATCTATTTGATTTTGTTACGTTGTATATTTTATAGATAAAAATTTATGAGAATGCATCTTGTGAACCATTCAATGTATACAAAAATTGATGTTACGTTTGTGTTATATGCATAATGCATGTGTTACAATAATATACTCGATAAAATATTGTATACCTTCGTTTGATTTCTACGTAGTGGGAACAAAAGAGACTTCAAATCTTTTTATAATACTTGAAAATCTGTAATTTATGATATTATTTCTATTCGATCAAATCACATAAAAATATTTTTGTCCAATATACCACCACCCCCACCCCACCCGATTAACCCATGTAGCTTATCTTACATGAATTTCAGAATCTTAAGATAATCAATTTGATGATTCTTTGTTCAAAAAAAAAAGATAATCAATTTAATTTTGTTAAGTTGTATATCTATGGATAAAAACGCTACGAGATCTGCATATTCAATGTATACAATTTTTTTAATTTAAATCATTAGTTATACGTTGCTTATTATGTTCTTATTTGCTTTCATTTTAATTGATATTGTTGTATATATCCAATATATTCATATATTTTTGTAATGGGAAATAGATATGCTAGTAATAAATTCTCAATATATATACAACAAAATCAATTATATATATATATAGGAAGGATATATACAATAAATGAAGTCTCTACATTTGTACATTGCCATTAACATTTCCTGGTTTTTTTACTTAACTTTTATGTTTGATTGATTTTGTTGTATAAATCCTTCCAATTCATATATTTTATGATGGAAATAGATAAGCTAGTAATAAATTCTCAATACATATATATGACGACGTCTCTACATGTGTACATTGCCATTAACGTTCCTGGTTTTTTTTACTTAACTTTCATTTTTATTGTATAAAATCATCAAAGATGACTAAAGCCATTGTTCTTGCTATCTTTATGATACGTCCTCGTTTTAGGTTTGCCATTCTCTAAAAATTTTAAAACATTTATAGTTATTTTGTTGTTTCAGCAATTTTTATTCTATAAGAATTGTTTTTAAAGATTATGTTTTAAATATTTATCAGGAATGATGACGGGAGAGACACAAGGACAAGAAATGTGTCGTGATCTTCCAATGAAAGGTCAAAAGTATGTCGCTGACACCTGTGCCACTCTCTGTAAGCAAAAATGGAATGGAAGTGGCTTGTGCTTCCCAGACTTTAACGGACAAATTAAGGGCTGCCTCTGCACGTTTCCTTGCAAATCTTAATTTATTTATTTTTCGTTTTTATCAATTGTTATCTATATAAACAATAATAATAAAAATAAAATATAATAATGACATGAAAAAAGAATAAAAATGTTACGATTCAATCTTATATGAATTCTGATTTCACTTTTTTTTTTATATGACATGAGCTATTATAATAAGCTACTACTTGAGCTTATATGCCATGTAGAAATGGATCATGGATAGAGCAATAATTAAATTCAATTGGTTCTGAAAAAAATACATACCGAAACAATAATTTTACTGTGAAACAAAAAATCTTCAAACATATACATCTTTCAAAGTGGAATGAGTATTTAATTATTATATTAAATATTATGATAATTAACAACAAAATGAATGGAAAAAAAAAAAAGAAACAATGATTTTACAGTGAAACAAACAAATCTTCAAACATAAATCTTTCAAAGTAGAAGGAGTATTTATTTAATTATTATATCAGAAGTTAAAAAAATAAAAAAATGGTATTTGGATTCAATTCTATTTTGTTCTGTTTGAAGAGATTGCTTCATCTTTTTTTTTTTCTCTCATTATATTGTTATTATTATTTTTACATCATTTTAACTTTGAAGAGATTGCTTTCCAAAGCAAATGCTTCCATATCATTTATCCCTTTGGCTTGTCAAAACATAACCATATGGTGTAACTCATCAATTATTTGACCTTTTTTCTCTTCTTTCATGCTAATTAGTAATTAAGATGATTAGTATTTCTATGACATTTTTTTTGCTATTCAAACATAGGATTGACTAATTAACCCATGCTGCTTATTTTACATGAATTTCAGAACTGTAAGATGATCTATTTGATTTTGTTAAGTTGTATATTTTATAGATAAAAATTTATGAGAACGCATCTTGTGGACCAGTCAATGTATACAAAAATTTGATGTTGGTGTTATATGCATGTGTTATAATAATATACTCGATAAAATATTGTTTACCTTCGTTTGTTTTTAACGTAGTGGGAACAAAAGAGACTTTAGAAGAATTCATCTATTCTTTTTTTATTAAAATGTTGCAAACTATAATCATTAGAAATAAAAAGATTTTTTTTATTTTCAAATCTTTTATAATACTTGAACATCTGTAATTTATGATATTATTTATATTCGATCAAATTACATAAAAATATTTTTGTCCAATACCCCCCTAATTAACCTATATAGGTTATCTTACATGAATATCAGAATCTCAAGATAATCAATTTGATTTTGTTACATTATATTATTTATGGATAAAAAATCTACGATATTTGCATCTTCGACCATTCAATGTATACAATTTTTGTTTTATTAATTATTAGTTATATATTGCTTATTGTGTTCTTATTTGCTTTCATTTTAATTGATTTTGTTGTATATATCCTTCTCATTCGTATCTTTTTATGATCGGAAATAGATATGCTAGTAATAAATTCTTCATATATATATAACGTCTCTACATGTGTATATAACCATTAACATTCCAGGTTTTTTTTCACCTAACTTTCATTTTTATTGTATAAAATCATCAAAGATGATGACTAAAACCACAGTTCTTTCTATCTTTATGATCGTCCTCGTTTTAGGTTTGATTTACACATCTACATTCTATAAACATACTAAAATATTTGTAGTCATTGTTTGTCTCAACATTTTTTATTCTGTAAGAATTGTTTTAAAGATTATTTTTTAAATATTTATCAGGAATGATGACAGGAGAGACGCAAGGACTAGAAATGTGTCGTGATATTCCAATGAGAGGTCAAAAGTGTGTCGCTCAAACCTGTGCCACTTTCTGTAAGAAAAAATGGAATGGAAGTGGCTTCTGCTTCCCAAACGGACAAATTAAAAGCTGCCTCTGCACGTTTCCTTGCAAATCTTAATTTATTTATTTTTCTTTTTTTATCAATAATAATAAAAATAAAATATGACATGAAAAAAGAATAAAAATGTTACGGTATTCAATCTTATATGAATTCTGATTTCATTTTTTTATATTACATGAGCTATTATGATAAGCTACTACTTGAGCTTATGTGCCATGTAGAAATGGATCATGGATAGAGCAATAATTAAATTCAATTGGAAATGAAAAAAAAAAACGAACGAAACAATAATTTTAATAGTCTAAACAAAATATCTATGATTATTTTAATAATAAAATCTCAAAAAAAATCATTTTTTAATTAACGTGCATGTTTTCTTATGAAAAACCGTTGGATAATAGATGCATCCAATTGAAAAGACGGTCCAAAACTTAATCTGCTGTATAAATCTGCGATCTTTTTTTTTTTTTTACAAAAAACACAAATTTAATAAAAGATATTGATTGATGTTTGAAGTACGTTTTTCAGAAAAAAAGAGTTAAAAACCGTTTTTAGTAGTTCACCATTCACAGCTTTACTGTGAAACAAAAAATCTTCAAACATACATCTTTCAAAGTGGAATCAGTATATATTATTATATTAAATTTTATGATAATTAGCAATAAATGGCACCTTAAATCACAAGTTTTTAGAAAAAAATGATATGTGAATTCAAATATATTTTGTTCTATTTGAAGAAATTTCTTCTTTTCTTTTTCTTTTTTCTCATTATTCTTATTATTATTTTTACATCATTAGAAGAGATTGCTTTCCAAATCAAATGCTCCCATATCAATATCCCTTTGGCTTAAACATAAGCTTATTTGACTTTTTTTTTCTCTCCTCTTTCTTGCTAATTTACATCTGATTGCTTTCCAATTCAAATGATTCCATTTTTATTTTGCTAGTCAAACATAGCACTGATAGTACATTAGATACGTGTATACATACATATCATGTATATATATACACATGTATAGAGATGATATTTACATGTACAATACAAATTCTAATATATCCTGTTAAATCATTTTATGATGACTAAAATCACCATTGTTGCTATCTTCATTGTCTTCTTCCTAGGTTTGTTTAACATTTTAACATTCTCTAAGTATTATTATAAAATCAATAAGAGATTAATCAAATGATTTTCTCACGTTTTTACGCATTTTATATTGGGAGTTCATTTTTTTTTTTTTTAGAATAAATATGTAGGGATGGTGGCAAAAGAGACGCAAGGGCAACATATATGTCATCAGGTTCTACTAAATGACCATTGTGATGGACCAACATGCACAGATCTGTGTGACAAGAAGCTGCAAGGAACTGGCCAGTGGTACATGACTATTGACAAACGATTTATATGCCTATGTAATTATTATTGCATCCCTTGAGACCTTTTTGTTCTTCTTGTCTACCCATCAGACATACCTTTCATCAATCCGTAATAATAATAATAATAACAATAATAATAATAAATAGTAAAAATATCTCCTATATATTAAAAGAGAAGCATTCTTGAAGAAAAGCTGACGTGTCGTCTTCAGAAAGTTGTGTGCCTAATTTATTATTTGCTAATATTATAAAATTGTTATTTTTATTTAATTTATTTATATACACAATATTTTGTTCCTATAAATTCTAAAATTGGTAAATATTATTCAAATGTTAATAAATATTATCTCCTACATGTTTTCGAAATTATTTTCAAAACCTAAGTATTATAATATAATAAAAAATTATAACATGAGATATAAAAATATATTTTAATCATATTTTCAAAAATATAAATAAGATTATTTCTTATTATTTAAAATTTTTTGACCAAAAAAATTGAAATTAATTTTGAATAATATATATATTGGAAAATCTTTAAAAAGCAATTTGATGGCATCTTAAATTTATTTTAAACTATAAAATATTTAAACTTATGCAAATCCTAATTTTCAGTTTTCCATATAGAAAATTTCTGATATATAAGACTAACGTATATTAAAGATTCTTTAATTTCAAAATTAACATATTAAAAAATATAAAATCTTATATATTTTAATATTATTTCTTAAAGATCTCGAGGGACGGGTTTTTATAAAAAAAAAAATATTATACTCCTTATGGAGTATGGCTACCGGGACGAGTTTGATCCGCTTAAGAATTTAGGTCATACATTTCGAGAAGTTTTAATTTTTTTGATGGTTTTTATCCGTTTCATAATTTACAAGTTTTATACAATTATGATTAATCACTAATTCGGTAAACGTTAGATTCAGGTATGTTATTTTGTGAATCTTAATTTTATGCTAAAACTTTTATTATTTCAAAAATGAATGAAACTAAGCTAATATAAGTTTGAACTGTAAATGATATAACAAATAGTTATATCTATAAATGTAATTCTATGTGTACATAATATATTACAAACCTTATAGTAAATATAGTTTTTGAAATTAATCACGCACGTACGTACGGGTTCGTACCTAGTCCACCTTAAATGTGAAACTTTTACTTTGCCGTTAGTTAGCATTTAGCAGTTAGCACAAAACTACAAGTCCTACAAGTAATGGTTGTTTCATAAAACGCATCGTTTTGTCAAGAGAGAGTGAATATTACTTGTAAAACGCATCGTTTCAAGAGAGAGTGGTTGTTGCATTGCATCACGACGTTTCGTCGTCGTTAAAGAGTTGAACATTAATTTTGGTCCCGTCGTCGTCGTGATGCACAAATTGAATATCAGAAGCTTCCGTTTACATTTGAAACCGTTTAGTAATTACATTCACAGCAATGCTGATCGAACGAAACTTCAATCGAATCTGGTTTTGGGAGATTTGTCTAAGTCCGGTCGGGTCAACGAAGCCCGCCAAGTGTTCGATAAAATGCCTGAGAGGGATGAGTTTACCTGGAACACTATGATCGTTGCTTACTCCAAGTCAGGGAGACTTTCTGATGCAGACCAGATTTTTCGTAGCAACCCAGTCAAGAATACAATCTCATGGAATGCTCTGATTTCTGGGTATTGCAAGCATGGACATGAAGATGAAGCTTTCGGTTTGTTTTGGGAAATGCAGTTTGATGGGATAAAACCTAACGAGTACACTTTGGGGAGTGTTCTTAGGTTGTGTACTTGGCTTGCTTTGCTTCTGAGAGGTGAAGAGGTTCATGGGCATACAATTAAAACTGGGTTTGATTTGGATGTTAATGTGGTGAATGGTCTTCTCGCTATGTATGCACAGTGCAAACGCATCTCTGAAGCTGAATACCTCTTTGGGAGTATGTCAGGTGAGAAAAATAATGTTACATGGACTTCTATGCTCACTGGTTACTCTCAAAATGGATTTGCTTTCAGGGCAATCGAGTGTTTTAGGGATTTGACTAGAGAAGGAAACCAATCGAATCAGTTTACATTTCCTAGTGTTTTGACTGCTTGTGCCTCGGTTTCTGCTCGCAGGGTAGGAGTCCAGGTACATGGCTGCATAGTTAAGAGTGGTTTCAAGACCAATATCTATGTTCAGAGCGCGTTGATTGATATGTATGCTAAATGCAGAGACTTGGAAACGGCAAGAGATTTGTTAGAAGGTATGGAAGCCGATGATGTGGTTTCTTGGAACTCGATGATTGTAGGGTGTGTTAGGCAAGGTCTTATAGAAGAAGGTCTGTCCTTTTTCGGAAGAATGCATGAGCGAGATATGAAAATAGATGATTTTACGATCCCATCCATCTTAAATTGTTTTGCTTTGTCTAGGACAGAAATAAAGATAGCTTCTTCTGCTCATTGTCTGATTGTTAAAACCGGGTATGGGACTTACAAACTTGTGAATAACGCTCTTGTGGATATGTATGCTAAAAGAGGAATTATGGATTCAGCGTTGAAAGTTTTTGAAGGGATGATTGAGAAGGATGTGATATCTTGGACGGCTCTAGTCACAGGAAATACACATAACAGGTCTTATGAAGAAGCATTGAAGTTGTTCTGTAACATGAGAGTTGAAGGCATTTCTCCTGATCAGATTGTTACAGCGAGTGTGTTAAGTGCCTCGGCAGAGTTAACGCTTCTGGAGTTTGGTCAACAGGTACATGGGAATTATATTAAATCTGGTTTTCCATCATCTTTGTCAGTAAACAACTCTCTTGTGACAATGTACACAAAGTGCGGAAGCTTAGATGATGCGAATGTTATATTCAACTCTATGGAAATCAGAGATTTGATAACATGGACTGCTCTAATTGTGGGTTACGCGAAAAACGGCAAAGCCAAGGACTCCCTAGAGTTATACTATCTAATGATAGGCAGTGGCATAACACCAGATTACATCACCTTTATCGGATTACTGTTTGCTTGTAGTCATGCGGGTCTCATAGAAGAAGCTCAAAGCTACTTTGATTCAATGAGAACAGTTTATGGAATCAGACCAGGACCTGAACACTATGCCTGTATGATTGATCTCTTTGGTAGATCTGGTGATTTCGTTAAAGTAGAGGAATTGCTGAGTCAAATGGAGGTTGAACCAGATGCAACTGTATGGAAAGCGATTTTGGCTGCAAGTAGGAAGCATGGGAATATTGAGAACGGGGAAAGAGCGGCAAAAACTCTCATGGAATTGGAACCAAACAATGCTGTTCCTTATGTTTTGTTATCAAACATGTATGCTGCAGCGGGAAGACAAGACGAAGCTGCAAATGTTCGTAGATTAATGAAATCTCGTAATATAAGCAAAGAGCCTGGTTGCAGTTGGGTTGAAGAGAAAGGTAAAGTTCATAGCTTTATGTCTGAAGATAGAAGACATCCGAGAATGGTAGAGATATATGCCAAGGTTGATGAAATGATGCTTTTAATTAAAGAGGCTGGTTATATAGCGGATATGAGTTTTGCCCTCCATGACTTGGATAAGGAAGGCAAAGAGCTTGGTTTGGCTTACCATAGTGAGAAATTAGCTGTAGCGTTTGGTCTACTTGTTGTACCATATGGAGCTCCAATCCGGATCATCAAGAACCTTCGTGTCTGTGGGGATTGCCACAATGCAATGAAGTACATATCGAGAGTATATCTTCGGCATATCATCTTAAGAGATTCTAACTGCTTTCATCACTTTAGAGATGGAAACTGTTCTTGCGTAGACTATTGGTAAACATTTTGCATTAGAAGAAAAAACTCGGAAAATTCTGCATTTCTGTCTGCAACAATGGAAGCTACAAAGTTACAACCTTTAAATTATACACTTTCAAACTGCTAGGCCATGTGATTGCAGAGGTCAGTGAGAGGGTTCATAACCAGAACAATGCTATACGTGTGAACAAGAAATCTCTGGAAATCAAAATTACTTATATATCAACATCTGTGCAGAGAAGCAGCATTTAACCAAAATGGTCATTTCCTTGCATGCTCAGGTATTAAGCGATGACGTAGTTCAACAGATGCACCAGCAAGTTCTGCAAGAAGAGAAAGATAAGCATTTTCCGGGTGATAGGGAAAGTTATAAAGGAAAGCAGAGTGTTGTTGCCAAAACCTTGAGCTGTGAAATCAAACAATGGAGGAAGTGCTCTTCCATTAGGCAAGGATGCTCTCGGGTCTCTTAGATCATCGAAGAACGGATGTGCACAAGCTTCAAGCTGAAACCAGAGTTAAATTAGAAGAGTTGAAGAAGCCATTTTAGTGATCTCAGAATTCAACTGGGTTTCTCTCTTACCGCTGTGCATCTCAGGTTTGGTGAATACTGAAGCAATCTAGAAGCAAGATCCATTGCTTCTGGAGATACCTGTCTCCGGAAAATCTAGGGAAAAACCGTAAAATTTTTGAGTAAAAACTTTAGAATTATTTGTAAGCAAAACATAATCATTCTCTATATATATAGTATATACCTTGTGCCATGGCTGAGCTTTTATCTGAGGGAACTTGAAATCATTGTAACGAGGATTCATGTTCTTTATCTCTTCTCTTGTTGGTGTCCCCAAAATCTGGTTATAAAGAAGAAGAATCTGAGACCCTCCTAAGTAATACAGATGAAGAAAAGAAAAAAACCAATCTGTTGTTACCTTAATGATCTCCACCAATTGATCAACACTGGTCTCTCCAGGGAATAGAAGCTGTAGACATTAAAAGCAAGAGAGAGGTTCAAGGAAAATGTCTGAAATCAACAGTTTAAACTCCGAACCAAAGAATTTTCTTACATGTCCAAGAAAAAGTTCAGCCATGACACAACCTACAGACCACATATCGATCGCGCTTGTGTACTCTGTTGCTCCAAATATGAGTTCAGGAGCTCTGTAATACCTTGAGCATATGTAAGATATATTGGGTTCTCCTGGAATCTGTAACCAAGAAGACATCACTACTCACGTTTTCTATAACAGACAGTGAAATCTACTATTTACAGCTGTGAAACCTACCAGCATTTTAGCGCTCCCAAAATCGCAGATCTTAACCTCATGCGTTACATTATTGACCTGCCAAATGCATCGATATTTCCCAAAATTACAAAGTCAGAAAAGTACTGTTATGCGACCCTCACAAGAACTACTATAAAAAATGCTGCTTACCAATAGATTCTGCGGCTTAATGTCACGGTGACACACTC
Source organism: Camelina sativa (assembly GCF_000633955.1). NCBI lineage: Eukaryota > Viridiplantae > Streptophyta > Magnoliopsida > Brassicales > Brassicaceae > Camelina > Camelina sativa. Next base: position 1,425,173 of record NC_025691.1, read on the forward strand.
CAACTACTCCATGCAGATAATTCATAGCACGACAAATCTGGTTTCAACAACCAAACGTTTCTCTCAGAATCCCAAAAACTAGAGAGTAGATTTCACAAAGAGAGTTCGATCCCTTTTACCTGATAGGTATAGAGCTGAATATAAATCAAAGGCATATGATGATTCATCTTGGTGTAAGATCTCGAAGCACGGTATATAGTCTCGGGAACATACTCAAGAACAAGGTTAAGATAAAGCTCGTCTTTCTCAGTGGTAAAGAAGAAAGAATGCTTGAGCTCAACGACATTAGGATGTTCGAGCATTCTCATGATCTGAAGTTCTCTGTTTTTGTATCTCTTGTCCTGTAACACTTTCTTGATTGCTACTTTTTCTTCTGTCTCTAAGCACTTAGCCTATATACATCAAAAACACGTAATGAACATATCAATCAAATCACATTTTAAAATGTCTTGATGAGTGAGTCTTTTGTTTACCTGAAAGACAACACCAAAGGAGCCAGTCCCAATTACATGTTCAGCTCTGTAGGAGATTGTCTAGATAAAGAAGAAACAAGAAAAAAATCAGAATTTATATATAGAAATGTGTCGTCCTATAGAGATCAGAAGAGAAGCAAAATGTGAAAAAGGCACCTTGTCTCTTTGATCATTCAAACCCTTCTTCTTGGTGGTGATAATTCGTCCAGATTCAGTCCCATTCCCCTTGATGATCACACCGTCCGTATCCTATGACCAAAGATCATTCAGAAACAAAGCAAATAGTGAAAAAAAAATTTAAAAAGAAAAGAAAACAAGTTTAAATGAAAACCTTGTCATCTCCAATTCCCATGTCCTTTTGATGGTCAGTGGTAGAAGAAGAAGAAGAAGAGAGAGAGTCTTTCTCGTAAGTCGTCGTAGTTACCGTAGACACTGTTTCTTCACGATTCTGGTTAGGCTTCGATCTCGGCGTCTCAGTTTCTCCTCCTACCTACGCACGTTTTACCACAAAAGAAAAGGCTTAAAACAAACCCAAATCAAGAAAAGGAATTACAAAGTAAAAAAAAAAAATGCTTACGTTATTGTTATTATTATCAGAAGAGATGTAATTGCGTCCAGAGGCAATACTCGTCAATCTACGTACCACATTCATCGTTTTCAAAGAAAAAAAATAAAGCAGAATGTATCCAAGAAAACAAAACGAATTAACAAAAAAATCAAGAAAAACCAAAAGATTTGAGCTTTTTTGTTTGTTTGTTTTGTGTTTTGAGGAGAAAGAGAGAAAGAGAGAGAATAATTTGCCACTTTTGTCCTCTCTCCTTCTTCCCTTCTCTGTAAGAAAACGAACCGAACAGAAGAAGAAGAAGATCAAAAGGTTTCTTCACGTTAAAAACTGACAAAACTCTGTATTATATATACAAAAAGCATATTTATAGAAACATCTATTAATATATCTGCGGCGGAGCGGATATAGCTTACACCAAAAGGTAAAAAGAAAAAAAAAAAAAACAGATCACCTATTGGTCAAATACACACACACGAAATCCAAAGACCAATCAATCATTCTCACATTTTTCCTTAATTTCTGTACACAAAAGAAGATCACAAAAGCAAAAGAATGACGAGTGTGACCGTTTGTTTTACTCAACGGTGGTGATCGGTTTCATCATACTTCATAACATACGATCATTGAATCCCGCGGATTCTTCGGGAGTTTTGACTCTTCATTTGGACTCTTTTCCTTTTCGGCCGTTTGTAATCTTTTTAATAATGATACTCAAGTCTCTCTATAAAGGTGTTAGATCCAATGGACTAAATTTTGAGCCCAAAACTATTAGTTTGTAATGCACTATTTAAATGGCTTATTTTGGTAAAGCCCATAATATAGTAGTAGTAGTAGTTCTAATGGCGGCCTTTTTGGGATATAAACAATCTCTAAACAATTTAATAGAAATTAGGTGCTGTTGGATACTCTCTCTACTCCTTTTTTTGTGTGTACCTGTATGTAAGTGTGCTTGCAACTAAATTCATGCAATCACGTGTTTCATTCTTCTTCGTTTGGTTCCTTTTTCTATCTTTTTTTTCAATGGGAAAGTACCATAGCTACTTTTTACTTCCATTAATTAAATAAAAATGGTCCAACCTTCCCTTTTTCTTATGGAAACATCTTAGGTCCAAACTTGCCTTCCTTTCACATTATGAACTACCACAAAAGTAAAATACGGATAGAGCATATCGTTTGTCTTCATGATTTATATAACCAAAAGTCAAATAAAATTATAAACGTTTTTGTTGGTCATACTTACTATTAAGTAATTAGTTAAATGGTAGAGGAGGAGCTACTACCTTAATTAAAAAAAAAAAAAACACTTAGGTTTTCGTTTCATATAATGCTTTCTCGACTTTATCGAGTCATTACAAGAAGATAAAACAAATCAACTATAACATTTTATCAAACCAAAATACAACATTTGTTTTTGTATGTTGATTAAATCTCATCGAGTCAATACCCGAACCATCACAAAAAAAAACCGGATACCTCACAAAATGAGGTTCGTTCTTGACTCAAATCTTCACCGTAATCCAAATCTCTCAAATCAGGTGCTATCACAATGAAGAGCAGCTTTAATCTTCTGAACCGTGCACGATATCAGATTATTAACCGTCTCTACTGATTCCACCGTCAACTTAGCCGTAGGCAAACTATTCACCAGTATCTGAAACGCCACTGTTAGTAACGACCCTCCTTCCTCCATGCACATCTCTCCGCTTCCGCTTCCGTTAGGTTCCTCTGTGGTGCAGCGTTGCGTACCAGTCTGAGCGTTCGGAAGGATGGCGAATCCCGAGGGGAGGAGTGCCACGTAAGCAGAATCACCACCGTTCATCACAGCTTGCATTGCGAGGATATCAACAGGTGCGTACACCACAACCGCTCCTGCTGCGTCTATGCTCGTCTCTTGTAGTATCACCATACTACTCTGGTTCGCATTTACAGCCTTCACATTAAATTTAAAAGGAAAATAAAAATTAGAAAGCCCGAAAAGGAAACAATAAATTAAAAAGCTGAGTGGCTTTTTCAAAAGTGTCACCGTCACAAGCCAGAGAAATCTTAAGGGTAAAAAACTGGAGAAAAGACACCAATAATTCAGTTAAACAAAAAAATAAAAGGAAAAGTAAAGATTTTTTTTTTTTCAAAACGTCAGAGCCAAAAAGGAAAGAAAAAGGTCAAAAATGTCTTATTAATATTGACTTTTCTGTTTTCCCCTGCAATACTTCCAAATTCTAGATTTGTCACTTTCCAATCACACGCGACAAGATTCATATGACAACACCATCCTGGGGTCACACTACACCACAAGTCCTTTCACACACTGTAGTTCTTAATATAAAAACATTTAATGTCCACATTAGCCCCCGGTTCCATTGATTCAAAACTCAAAACTTAACCGACTTAAACTACAATATTCACAGAAATACAAAATTCACCAAACCAAAGTTGTAACAAACTAAACCAGATTTTTTTTTTTTTAAAATTAGCTTAGTTTACGCATGCATATAATAGATAATTTTGATGCTTACGCTGGCACGGAGGAGGGAGACGGAGTTCGAATGGTCATGTCCTTTAGCTATATGGGCCATCTCTTTCATTGGTCCACCGTTGGATAAGATGTCCCATTCGGATCTCAGAACTTCATTTCCTAGGAAGTCAAACAACCGCCGTGGAGAAACCGGCATCCACACCGACGTCGCTGCGTTTAGTACGATCCCTGGCGGTTCTCCGGGAATGTTTACGCTCTTCCTAGTCATGATCCTAACGTCCTCGTCCACGTTACCTACGTTAAGTTTGCTCCATTTCTGTAACGACGAAGCACAGACTCCCCCGCAGAAATTATCAGTCATCCTCTTCGCTAGCTTTAGCATGCTTTTTCTCCCATTGCAATTTATGGCTGTGCCCATTAATAATATAAGTAACAAAAGATTAACATAATATTAATTAAACAAATGTGACTCAATTGATATCAAGATTACTGTTTGATAATTACATAATGAACAACTATCATGTTTTTCTTTTTTAAATCAGTCAATAGTCGTGTTAACTTATTATTATATAATCGTTTTTTTTCTAGTAGATAAGATAAGAGTCACGTCAACGACAAGAAAGATAAGAGAAGAGTCGAGTTGATTATATTTTTTTAACAAAAAGACTAATTTAGAATTAAGTAGAAACGCAGGCGTTTTAGAGAGCTTACGGGTTCGACTAGGGGAAGGGGAAACAGTGGAGGACATGAGAATGGTTAGGCATTCGCATTGACGTTGTAACGCAGCCATCCATCGATGTGCACCAAACGCTAGGCCGCAGCTGAGTAACGGTCGGTATAAACGGTGGATGCGGTTTCCATCATATTCCGTATGCTCTATCCATGTTACCTGCAAATTTGCATACACCCATTTTGCATTAGATTTCATTTAACACAATCGTTTTTTTAGGTATAATGTGAGCTTTAAACAAATAATTAATGGTAAGAAAAGGGAGAAACATTATGAACGTGTAATAATGTTAAAAAGTTGACTCAAATAAAAATGGTAAAGAAAAATGGATTTTAAGCGATGAGTTTATGCAAGATCCAAGGGCACAGTAGTCGGAGATTTTTAGATGCTTCTGATCAATAAAATAAAGTGTTTCTTTTTACCTGCATAATATAGAAGTTACTTAAAGTTATAAAACCAATGCTTAAAGAAACCTTTATTATAATTTCCCGGACAAAAACAAAGAGCTTGCCCGTGGTTTCCTAGAGAAGCGTGAACACTAGGGTCAATCCTAAAGGTGAATAGTGAAACTTCAAAATTGTCTACTAATTCAGTATTTTCAACTTTTACTCCTTAACTTTTAATAATAATCAGAATCACCCAGAAAGTATCATTTTACCTTAGAGTAGCCATTGGCCATGTCTTGCACGAGGCAACCGGACGGTAACCTTCTACAGCTCGAAGAAGATCCTTCTCTAATGGAATCAATTGAGACATCCACGACCGCCCAAACACCTTCTGCGTGCTGTTTACAGAACCGCAAGAACGAGACTTGTCTAACCGGCACTAGTGGAGACAGCAGTTGAAACTCTGCTTGCATCTAATTAACCAAAACCAATAACATTAAAGAAAGACCCATTTGGTCAATTAAGAGTTTTGTGTATGTAAATGCATAAATTATATATACCAAGTGAAGTGCTCCATTTCGTGTCCCTCCCATGCCATTAGAGATAATCTCTGTGGTTGAAGTTCTTGAGATCATACTTGGAAACATTTCCGCCCATCGTTCCTATAAAAAAAAACAACCATTGCAACAACAAATTAGTACTTTTTTTGAACTTTTGTTGGATTCAGCATTACTACAATTATTAAGTGTTTTAGTGTTACTAACCGAGTCCATCAAAGTTTCAACGAGGGCTAAGCTATTGATGATAACAGTTCCAGATTCTTTGGAAGCTTCTGAGACAAACCCATCTGGTTTTGGTCCAACACACCGACTAAAACTTGTGTCGTACTCTTCCTGGTTCAACACATCATAACCAGTATCCGAACTCCTAACCCAGAGCGGGTCACGTGTCTGAGCCATCTTGACAAGCTCATCCATAGCGCCAAGAGCCAAATCCAAATACCTCGATCTATGATCAAAATCACTAACACTAACCGATGGTTGATGATGGTTAACCGTAGCCAAACCAGAACCGGTTCCAGAAATCTCAAATCTAGGAGAGGAGAGAGTGAAACCCCCACCAGCACCACCACCACCGTTACATCCAGCGGAGCCAACACCAACGCCGAGAACAAGTGCGGAGTCCGGTATATAATGAGAACCGTTAGACCGGCCAAGGAATTTACCGGTTAAGGCACAGACACGGTCAAGCTCATCTTTAAGACGGGAGTTTTCGATGCGAAGATGTTGCTCTTCCATGGAGATGTCGGCGAGAACGGCAGGTCCGCCGCAGTTACCGCACATAGGGTTTCTCATAGCTTCGCGTACTGACATATTCTCAGCTCGAAGCTTATCGTTCTCTTGCCTCAACAAAGCGTTCTCATGCCGCTCAATCTGGGTCTGTAAACCACAAATCAAAAGTTCAAATTTATTCTATTAAAAAAAAAAAACTAAGAGAAAGAGAGATTTCGAACCTTCATCTGAGTCCGACGATTCTGGAACCAGAACTTGACTTGACGAGGATCTAAGTTAAGTCGACGGCTAAGATCAAGACGTTGCTTCTCGTCAGGATGTGCACACTCTTTAAAAACCCTAAAGAAAAAAATCGAAGGATTCAAAATCAAAACAAAACTCGTAGAAGAAGAAGTAAAAAAAGGGATTTTGTTTTAGTAATACGATTCGAGGTCTTGAATTTGTTTAGGAGTGTGACGATGGTAACGTTTCTTCTTTTTGAAAGGAGGTCTATCATCGGAGGTATCTAAATCGTCACCGGAGACAGCTTCAGCGTTATCACTTTCAGATCTGCTTTCTGTTGTTACATCTTCTCCTCCTCCTCTACTAGTCTTCTTCTTGCGAGTTACATTCGACTCCAATAGTACCTCTCCGTTTCTACTCATCTCTCCATTTGTCTGCTGCTGCCAAAAATTTAGAGATTATAAACTAGTAGTAGCTCTTAAAGAGAAGGAAGAAGAAATCGAAGATTTAGAGAGCTTACGAGTCCGAGGGAGAGGCCATGAGAAGAGAAAGGGCGAGAGTTAGGTGTACGGCTGTGGAGAGAAGGAGTAATGGCGGCGGTGGTTCCGAGCATGGTGTCAACGGCGGAGAAAGAGAAGTGGTGGTTATTATTGTACGGAACATCGGAGAGAAGCTTCGAGGCTCCGGCACCGTCGACGCCGGAGGAAGTATTGTCGAGAAAACCGTTGAAATTCATGAAAATTTTTGATGATAGAATGAGGAAAAGTTGAAAACGAATTAGAAAAAATCAGCCATGGAAGGTGGAAAAAGCCCTAACTGTTAGAGAAAGCTTTTGTCGCTTCGGTGTGCATGTCCATGAACAGAAAGAAGATAGAGAGATAGAAGAGAGAGAGAGAGAGGATAATAAATGCAAAAGGAAAAGAAGACGACACAAACGACAAAGAAGAAAAAGAAAAAAATAAGAGAAAGGGGTAAAAAAGGGAAAAGAGGGGGAGATGTGGAGTCATGGAAAGCCTTTGAAAAGTTGGGTTTGACTCTTTTGACGTTACTTTTGCTATAAAAGTCCACTTCCTTCCAGTGGTGATTCAAGCGAGCCTGACTTTTATTTTACTTATAGTTTACTTACTGTTTTACCCCTCCCCCTTCTCTTCTTTGTTGTAGTACTATATTTTAATTTTGTGTTTATGGGATGTGCGAGTTCGATTGATTTCTTCGTTAGTTGAGCCTGTTTTATTTGTTAATTTATTTTCATATGCTTCTTATTTCTAACATGTTTCTTCACGATGGATTTTGTTGTTGCATCGTAAATCGTACTGTATATGATTTTTCTATCTTTTTTTATACCGAACAGGAGTAGTTTGTTAACCATATTATTATGGAGTTATTTAGTGCAAGTCTGTTTCTATCAATCACAGTTTAGTAAATAGTGTTAGTCTTTAAGAACTACTAATTCAACTTTATTTATTATACCAAACACACTTGCAAATGTTCATACAAAAAAAATGTATGTTATGGTGTATATCATATAGTCTGCTTCAATCCATATAAAAAAACGTCGATTTTTGAACATATCAATATTGTATATTGTAAATGACGAGATTCTATTTATGATTTACAACCACATATCAATAAACTTTGTATTTATATTACTTTTTAACCAAAACAACCTCAAAATAAATGGAGTACTGGGGTGAATTAATTTAGAGTTGGCCCATCTTCCAAATTTGGCGGAGTCTTAACTCTTATGGTTTGTGAGTTTTGAGTAAACATATGAGAAATTGCGATGCTACCTAAGACTCATTTAAAAGGCAATACCATTCAATAGTTGATTAGAGAAACACAATAGGTTCTTACATAATAAAGTAATCTGCCCAATTTCTCGTTTTGCTCCGATCTTGAAAAAACACCCTTCAAAATTCTGTGAGAGACAAAACATATAGAAAAGTATATATATAAGTAACCTCATACTACAAAGACAACGACTTCAAAGAATTTTATAGAGAAGAACAACTCATAATCATAATAATTAAATAAGTAAAACTAGTACAGATAATATGAATATTATCGCTTTCAGTGATAAAAAAAATAATATTGAAGAAATTAATAATAAGAAACGTAGCTATCGAGTGATTAATACCAAAAGTTCTTTGACACAAGAAAATCAGAAGTTCACACTTAACCTACACATGATGCCTGTTGCCGACATCAAATCTTAGTTTTTCAATTTTCGAGATTGTACTTATATAAAATAAGACCTTACCGTTTTGATTATTATTTATATGTAGATAAGAAAAAGAAGTCATGAACTACATAGAGTGACATCTGTGCACAACCTAACATATAATACGCAATGTTAAGTTGACAAAATGTAATGGATATTAGTTGGGAGATGAGATTTGCTCCCACCCACATGCATCACAAAGACGAGCATCTCATAAATTATATTGGCCCATGGAAACCAAGTGTGTGTACTTATGTCTGTACTCGTTGACCATTTCACTTTCAATGAGATTCATGCGTTTATAGAGATTCACACTCAGGATTCCATTCAAAGTCCAAAGATAATTTAAAGAATCTTAAACTAAAAGTTGACAAACCATAGAAAGAACTAGAGGCCAGGAAGATTAGACAAACCTAACCAATAACTAAACCAAATCAATTTTTCACAGGCATATTATGATCTTGGAATAGGCCATTTACCTCTCAGATTAGCCAAGCCGATGTCATCAGTTTCAGTGTTTTCTTGAAACTTTGGCATTATACTCATGTTTCAGGAGGTTGGCTCTTATCAGCATCCCCCTGACATCTCTATCGAATTCGTCTCCCATCTGAAGTACCTTTTGGAAAGTTGCATTCCTCTGATCCGCATGTCTTGCGTAGAGGATTTTGTTGTGTGAGTCAATCCGTGCCTGCGATGGAGAAAAGGTTTGCTCTATTGTAAGATTTTAAAATTACAGTGATACAATACAAAGTTCTTTCTGGAAACAGAACGGACCTGAATCTGGTTGTCTGTGATCAGGACTTCTAGTTCCTTCTCTAGACCAGAGACACTTGTCTTGAATGCATCAGCCATCCTGCTCAAATCAACAGACACAAATGGCAGTGTGTACTGGATCAGTGCCTTCTTCCTTATCTGATCATACAGTGTGTCAACGTGGTCATGAAGATGGATGTCCAGCAGCAAATTCGCTTTCAGACTTGCTAGATATTCCAGACAGGAAGCATATCGGCTGCAACAAGCAAACTTAAAGATTAGATTCAACGAGAATGCAGTCTAAAATGTTGGTTTCGGATGTCCTATAAAGAGGGAAACATGGTAAGCCTCCATAAACAATACAGATTAAAATCCAACGTCACAAACAGCTAATCAGTGAGCGGTTAGAATATATAATGCATTCAAAGGACTTCATAGTCATGGGGAACACAGTTGGTTATATCTGATCTTAGTAGGGACATAGTTGGTTATATCTGATCTTTAGGGACATAGTTGGTTAAATTTGATCTTAGTGGGTATTCACTCTAATAATCCCTGATTCAGGTGTCAGTCTTGTTAAAAACATGTTACCTTGAATAGAAATCGTTGATAAGTTCCCTCACTTCAGGCACTAGCTCCAAGAAATTCCGGAAATTGATATTGTCAATGACTTTTTGCTGCACATTAGACTACGTTATAGACCAAAACATTGGGAACAAACTGGCAGAGTAAAATAAAAGCTAAATAAGATACATGCCTTCAATTCTGATCGATCAAAACTTGCCAGGGCACAGAGTCCACCATAGGTGGCAACATCCTGAGGAGCAACGACCTCGTTATAGGAATTTCCCAGTTCTGGATTAACATCTAAGAACTGCACAAGACAATATTCAAGTTCAAAGGTTAAATTTCAGATACAATATTAATAGGATCCATAAACACAAGAGCAAATATGACAAACAACAGACCTTACGAGCAGCTAGCTTGTACTTCTTAAGCTCCAAATGAGCCAATCCAGATGCACATCGCAGTTTTGCAATTACAATAGGGTCAAGGGTTTCTGGATTCTGCTCTGCCTTGTTCACATAACTTGTAACATGAGTAAACTGACCCATCTCGATGCTGACAAGAATCGCATTCATACACATATGAATGATGTGCTTCGCCGTAGTGCAGTAGTCCCGTGTTCGGATATAGTTCTTGAAAGCATCTCCAAGCGAACCACACGCATAATAGAAATCTCCAAAGTCATTGTAACCCATTCTAATGCTCTCCTTGATTAGATTTGTCTGTATACACATATCAAGAAGATGAATCACCATTCAAGTAATTAAACAATCCAGCAAGCTATTAACCAGAAAAGAGCTATGTAGAATGAACAAGCTGAGCAACACACAAACAAAACCACATACTTCAATCTTTAAGCAATCAATTGATAAACAATACCATCGAAATCAGCATTACAGAGTTGTTATTATACAGATAAACCATGAGCTAATTCTTATGCTTTCCTTGACCAAATTTGTATGTATAGTATACTCATATGAAGAAGATGAATCAACAATTATGCAATTACTGAATCAAGCAAGTGATTGACGAGAAAAAGCTATGCACACGCCAAAGAACACATAAACAAAACCACCCACTTCATTCTTTAGGCAATTAATTGAGAACCTAAACAGAATCATCAAAATCAGCAGTAAAAGAGTCATCATTAATCATTATACAGATAACCACGAAAAGCTTTGTCTTTATACTCATACTAAGAAGATAAGTCAATACTTATGCAACTACAAAATCAAGTAAGCCAGTGAAACGAGCTATGTGCACAGTAATCAACAAAACAACACCACATACTTCATTCTCTAAGAAACTAATCGAGATTCGAGAAACAGTGTCATCGAAATCAAGCACTAGGCAGTCATCATTATACACGCAATAAGCAAGGAACGCAGATAAAAGGAATTAGGTCAAAAATCTCGTTTGGGAAAAGGAAAACCTAATTACCCGATACGAACTGAGCTCATTCTCCAGCTTTGTTTTCTTCTGTTCAGCACGACGCTCGACGGATTCACACCAAGCCGAATCCATCACATACTTGTCCCCAAGCTTGCCATTAATCTTACTGACGACTTCTCTGAACAACTGCGTATTCTCACCCTTTTTGATCTCATCGTAAGCCATCCTCAATGCTTCAAGCTGAATCGTGTGGTTTCCTCCGCAGTAGTTAGCGATGAAGAGAAGCCGAATGATCTTCGTGCGACCTTTGTAGAGCGTCGCGTAAGCCTCGATGTCAAGCGGTTCGCCACTTATGATAGTAGGTCTTCGATTAGACGTCTCTTCGCCTCCGTTAGTGCACATCTCCATCATCGGTCCACTCGCTTCGTCGTCTCGCTCCATTGATTCGTCGGGTTAGGGTTTTTTAGCTTTGGGATTTTTTTTTGTTCTCTGCCAAGATTTTGTATTGATCTTTGTTTTCGTCTTTGGACTTATACGGAGGGGGCGATTTGTATTAGTAGGCAATAAGCGTCGGTCCAATTTAAGCCCATCTTCTATTTATTATTCACTCAATTTGGGTTTTATTATTAAAATTCTAGTTTTTCTATTATAAAAAATATTTTTTTTTGTAATTAATATTGTTAATTTTTTTCCTCTAATGCTGTCTAATTTATGATTAAATTATAATATCTCATATTTTCCATTACATAGTTGCTTATAAAACAAGAGAACCACATATTGTAAATGAAAATAATTAAAATTAGAAAATAAGGATATACTATACTTTGTTGACAACAGAATGTATAAGTGTGGATGTTCTTCATACATTGACTACAAGAAAAGAATATGAACGTAATAATAATGAATTAAGATAACAATTAATAATAATGGAAAGAAAAAAAAAAGAGAGATACGAATATTGGATACTCAAAAATCAGAAAATCTAGGATATGAAAGCCAATCAGATCTATTATTACTCTTAAATATTGACACATCAACAAAATATGAACCATTTGTTGTTGTTAATAATAAGCTGGGATTTTTAGATGTTAACTTTTTCAATAGATAAGAAAAGTAATTGATCCATGTTTGAACTTGCAGAAGTTATATACAGTACATTAGAGAGACAGAATGGTTTATTTTTTCCACAGGACCTTCAACAAAATCTCCATAAACATATTATCATTAGAAAAATAAAACCTCAAAAATAACACAAGTGTTTTTAACCCGAAGGAAGAAGAAGATGAAGAAGAAAAGAATGACTAAACAAAGATATGAATAAACAATTAACAATGTGTGGAATAAAGAGGAATGAGATGGGAACAACATAATATTAGAAGTAATTACCTCAAGTCCATCTAACAAAGATTTGATTTTTTTATTCATGAAGGTTGCATCGACGAAGATAAGGGTGATCAAACTTGATGTATTTAGTCCAATACGGTCGGTACTTGGACATTGCTAACTCCAACCATGGCTTCATGTTCCCGTTATAGTGAACCACCGCTGCATTCTCAATGTCTTTCCTGTCTATACTCGGGTTATATCCTAGTCCCAGCACGTGCCACGACTTGTTTAAAGGATGTGTTAATCCGTAGAATGTTATTAACCCTGGTGGTAGTGTCCCTAGCTTCCATAGTGTCCTGTTCTCATTCTAAACAACAATAAACCATAATGAGCAGACCACAATAAACTATCATGAGATATATATTAGTTGCACAGAGTTGAAGAGTAATTTACCATGTTTTGCCACTTATGGTATATACCAGTGATGTCTCTCTTCTTCCATTCCTTTAGGTCGAACATGTTCATTCCATAAGCCCATCCACAAGCATTTGGATTGAAGTTCCTCGCAATGTGAGGATTCGAAAAGTTGAGATACTTGTCGAATCTGTGGAAACTTTCCCCACAGGTTTCAACTGCACCATTGACTTTGCCGTTCAGGTTAACTTCCCAGAGTGGAGTCAAATCTTTCTGAACAATGATGTCGTCGTCCAGGAAGAGGATTTTGTTCAGCTTGGGATAAACCTCAGGGAGGTAGAATCTCAAGTGATTCAACATGGATAGATACTTTGGGTTTCTGTATTTCAGATTCGAAGAGCCTGAAGTCGGATGGTCTGCTTTAAAATAGTATTCTCTCATTGCTGCAGATTCAAGCTGACGAAGGACAGGGCAGTAAGATGAATTAAGCCACTTAAACTCATCAACGTTTTCCACATGTATGGTTGCCTTTCCGGGTGGGTTTAGGAGGAACCACATGTTCATTGCTCCGAAATTGAGTTTATCAGTGACAAGATGAAAGACATGCTTAGAAGGATCCTGCGCAAACAGAGAATAAAAACATTTTAAATTTCAGCTCTGCCATTCATATCTAAAATTAAACATACAGATACGAAGGACGAATTAAGTGATAAGAGCTAATACCTTGGCATTCATGATGGTTGAGTTAACAACCACTGATGCAGCTAATACATTGTCCGAAAAGAGGGCATAATGATTAAGATTAGGGTTCTCTAGGTTTTCACTCCGAGGGAATTTTCTTTTCTCCGGAGACAGAAGATAGTAATCAATGGTCAAGCGCATCGATAGACAATGTATAGGATTTGGAATTGTTTTTGCTGCTAACTGAGCCAAAAAAGTACTCTGCTTCTTTAAGCTCCTGACTTGTTCGTCGGCAGTCTGAAGCATTGCTCTCAGCTTTCCAGTAACCAACTTGCAGTCATATAACTGCATCTTAGCTTTAGCCAAGACTTGACCCATGGCTCTGAGTTTCTCATGTGCACTATATGAAAAAATAAAATTATAGAGAATGTTACTTTAAGATGTACACGAGAAGAAAAAAGAAGGCAAGTAGTAGAAAGCATCTCTGGGTGAATAACAGAAACAAATGGAGCAATTTACCTCCGAGGAAGATCAGCATCAGATGTTGATTCCGCCAAAACCCGTTGGCTGTCCTTAAGTCGGGCCTGGAGTTCTTGTAACAAATCATTCTTGTTTTTCAATTTTGCAAGACCACTATAGACTCTAGCCATTATTACTTGATCCCGCATCAAGCGTATATTTGAATCGGAGTTGTCGTTCTCATTTTCTCTTCTCCAAATACTGTATTTTCCAAGGACAGCAGAATCAACAGACTTAGAACGTTCAATGGCTGCATTTTCGAGTTTCAAAATCGTGTCATCATTGTGCTGAACCAATTCATTTGCTCGCATCTCACGCCTTCTCTCTCGTAGTTGCTGAAATTTCAAGATGGAAAAATAGAATGTTGGTAATGAAACACTCAAGATAGAGAAGTCTCCAAAAAAGTATTAGATGCATCAAGATAGTTACCCTTCTGTGAATCTTCGCAGGTGTCTCAACTTTCTGATGGCTACCATCTGCATCAGCGATACATAGAAGAATCAGAGATAGAAAACGTCAAAATAAATCAGAATGCCACTTACATAAAAGCAACTACCTTTAGAAGTCTTGTCACGTTTTTCATTCAGGATATTAGATTTGACATCTGGAGTTGTTTGATTCTGCTTCAAGTAGATCAAAAGATATAACTATGAGCAAACAAAATATTGAGGATCGACACAACGAAACAAGTGAATCAGGTCATTAACTAAATCACACCTCAGAATGTCTAAATGAGGTGTCTACTCCGACTTCCCGCCATGATGCAGACAAATTGTTTTTCTTGAAAGAATCAAGGCTAAGAGGACCCAAATCAGCTGTGCTAGTTGCGATAACATCTAGTACCTGGAGAGCAAGTTGAGTAAGAAACGATCCCAATCACATAGAAACCAACAAAGAGATTAAAAATTATACTTGCCTCTTTCGAGAAAAGAGATCTAACAGATTGCATTGCTAAACGTTCTCTCCAGTCAAGATTCTGCCCCAAGAAAAAAAAAAACACAGCCTAATTAAAACAACACCTTTATAATTATGAGAAACCAAACATACAAAGCAGAAAATTAAATAGAGTATCAGCCCACCTGCTTCACAGAAGCATTTGAATAATCTGCAGTAATGAAAAGTAAGCTCCATCAGAAATTATATATATATCACAAATTTGAAAAGACAACTAATTGTTAAGAGACAAGGACCAAAATTGAAAATAGCAATTTAATGAAGAACATCAGTGTCAAATCAAAGCAAATAGTTAAACGGCAATGTAACTTAAAATTTTCGAGATAATAAAGGCTGCAAAGAAGAAGACTAGTAGTAGATTATTCTAATGCTATTAATCCTTACTCCCTTTTATAGCAGTATCAGAAACTCTAAATGAATCTGCAAACGTATAAAAAGAGGCATACCATTAGAGGAATCGATGTATACACCTCGGCCAACAAAGAAGACAAGTGGTGCGAAAACACAGAAAAAGATGAGGAGCACAAGGACAGATCGAGATCCACCACTACTTCCTCTAATCCGGTTAACTCCAGATAGCCCTCGCTTCAGCGCCATCCCTACCGAAATTCGAAAAAAAAAAAAAAAAACCCTAAATCAAGCAACGAACCATGGAAGCAACCGGGGATAATGGAGGAGATAGATAGAGAGATAAAACAAAACATACTGGGAATCTAATAAGAGAGAGATCAAGTGAGATTTGAGAAGACGAAAAAAAATCCAGGGTTCACGTGAAGGCCTCACAGGTAACAGAACAGACTAAAACGTCATTACGAAATTTTCCCGGCGAGATCTAAGCACACACAACAGCGACGAGAACTCGGAATTGAAGCTAATGGTTAACGAGGAAGACGAGAGTATGAAGAAGAAGAAGATTGATCATGATTTGTAAACAATAGAAAACGTTGTTGATTCACCGACAATGAACCAATCGCTATCAACCCCAGGAAAATTGTTTGCAGAAGAACCTCTCAAGCCTACTTGACGACACAGATCTCTCTCTCTCTCTTTTATGGGATCGATTACAATTTACGAATCTCCTATCCGGTTTACTCCGATCTATGTTAAACCGCCAATTATACCAAAACTAACATCAAATTGATAATGATATTATATTGATTGCTTCCAAGTATCGACTTCGACCCAACCCTTAATAATTTAATGGGCTTTTTGTACATTTTTTAAGGCCTGTAGGTGTATGACGTTGATTTTTATTTTATTTTATTTTTCATGAAGAATAGCCTTCGGTATTCGGGTATCCGATCGGATTTGGGTTCGGATCTTCGAGTTTTCGGATGTAAAGATATAAAACTTAATCGGGTATTTTATAATATCAGATCGGGTTTGGATAATTTGGCTTCGGGTTCGGGTAATTTCGGGTATACCCGAATTCATTAAAAAAAAAACTTTTTTCTTTTGTAGTGAAAAAAAAATAAAAAATTATTTTCTACCTCCCTCTTCTTGTCTCTTTTTTCTTCATCTCTCTTTTCTTCAGCCAAAAATCCTAATTTTGTTTATCCATGGTCACCACTTCAAGAATCAAATCTTTCAAATTCTCTACCAAATCTAACAATATCTATAGCAAGTTATATGATATTAGTCATATTTATCTTCCAACCTCACTCACTCTTTAAACCCCACAAAGTATCACTTTTTTTTTTTTGATTTGCTTGTGATGTTTCTAGTAAAATTGATATGGGTATTGGAAAAAATAAAACAATTATGGATTATGTTGATTGAGAAAGAAAAATAATAAGTCAATCTTAGAATACATACATATATATATATATATATATATAATTAAGGTGGCAAAATGGTTTCTGATGCATTAATTATGGTCTAAGGTTTTGGGTTTAAACCCACTTAGATGCATTTTTGTATTTATTTCGGGTTGATTTGGATTTACTTCGGATATCGGGTAATACCCGAACTCAATCAAGTATCCGAATTTCAAAGAAACTAAATCCGATCAGGTATTTTATACCACCTAAATCCGAACCGAACTATCTATTTCGGGTCGGGTTCGGATTCGGGTTTAGGATTTGGTTAAAATGCCCAGGGCTAATGAAGAAGTTGGTATGATGGGACCAAAAAAAGGAAATAACTTTTTTACATGAATCTCTCTGACGGTCACTTTGGAAATTTACCAAACGAAAAATAAAACGAAAAATAAAAAGAAGCAAATTTTTTGAAAGTAAAAAAGGAAACTTCGTAAAAGAAAACAAAAAGAAATTTGCCAGCTGGATAAAAAAGTCAAAGTTGTTTGACTACCGACTTTTAGTTTTAATCTTGGTCGTTAAAAATTGCATGATCAGATCTCGACCGTCAATAGCTTACACCTCATCTATAAAATCTCATAAAATAATGCTCTCTCACTCATAATTTCCTTAATTATTTTTATTTCCTCTTCTTGGCTCCTCTGCATCACTTCGTCTTCGCTCGTTCGTCAAGTTTGTGGTGACATCCATCACTGTGATTTTCACTTCTTTGTTGTTTTTTTTCTAGGGTTTTGTTTCTAACTTGTTGTTCTCTTCTTTTCAGGTTTTATCAATCAATGATGATGGCTTTGATATGGACACGCTTCTTCTCTATGTTACGTCTTCAAGGGTTTTGCTCCTCTCTCTAGTACAATATCTTCGCTCGGTCGTTTCATTGGTGGTGGTTAAATTCTTCTAAACTAGTCTCTGATGCTTTTCTTTGAATCGATCATTGGATTTTAATTTGCTTCTTCTTTTCTAGGGTTTGGTGTTTCTAATTTGTTATTCTGTTTTTTGTTCCAGGCTTTGATGACATGCTTTTACCAATCAATTATGATGGCTTTGATGAACACGCTTATTGCTTCGCCTTCAAGGGTATTGTTCCTCTCTCTCTAGTACGGTATTTACACTCGTTCGTTCGTTGGTGGTGACTCTAAAATAGTCTCTGATGGTTTTCTTTGAATCGATCATTGGATTTTAACTTGTTCTTTTCCAGGGTTTGGTGTTTCTAACTTGTTGTTCTGTTTTTTTTTTCAGGTTTGGATGATGCTTTTATCAATCAATGTTGGCTTTGATGACATGCTTCTTCTCTGTGCTACGTCTTCACGTGTTCAGGGGTTTTGTTCCTCTCTCTAGTATCTTTGCTCGTTCGTTTTGTTGGTAGTGACATTATCCTAAACTTGTCTCTGTTTTTTATTTTTGAATCGATCATTGGAATTTCACTTGCTTGTTCTTTTCTTGGACTTGGTTTCTAACTTGTTGTTCTGTTTTTTTTTTTTCCAGGTTGGGATGATGTTTTTATTAATCAATGATGGCTTTGATATGGACACGCTTCATCTATGTGCTACGTCTTCACTCTTCAGAGGTTTTGTTCTTCCTCTTAACACATCTATTACTTCTTTTTCTCTTATTTCCGTCTTGCAGGTCTTTTGGAAGCGAATTATGATCTGATCATCACCTTCTTCTCCATGCTGCTACGTCTTCGGGCGTTCTCTAAACGTATCTCTATTTGCTTCTGAATTTTCACTTTAATTTCTAGTTACATGTTACTAATTACTTGTTGTTTTTTTCTTGTTGGTTTAGATTTGTGGAGGAGGATCTTACAATTGATTGGTGATGGCTTCAACTGATCCCTGTCAGTTGTCACTCCTATTCATGTTATTCTTCTATGGTTTGGTTTCTAAACTGAATCCCTTAAAAGCTTTTTTTTATTATTATGTTTTCATGCGACATTTACCTGTTATGTTATTTTAGATTTTGGAGGATGCTTTGATCGGTGGGTGATGGTTTTGATAGATCGTTATTGTCTTCTCTGCACTAAATCTTCAGGTAGTGTTCTTCCTCTCAACCGATTTTTTCTTTTTCCTTCTATATAAGTGAAACACATCTCTGTCTTTCTTTGATGCAGATCTTAGAGGCAACCGGATTACAGTGTGGGAGGTTCGGAGAGAAATCATTGTAGGAGTGCGTATGATTTCAGAGTTTTAATTTTCAGGTTACCTTGCATCCATAAATGTGTTTTCCTATCGCTTCCTTTATCTAATATTGGCTATTGTTGGTCATTTGTTTCTTGTGTTTCCCAGATGTTCTTGCTGTGTTCACACACATTCATATGAGAGAGATGATCCACAAATTATTTCCTAGACGAGTTTGTTCTTAAACTTTGTTCTTTTCAACTAGTTAAATGTCTTATTTTTTCAAGTCTCTTAGGTGCTCCGCTTAAGTCTGAAAATTGACGCAGATCGTGGAGACACCAGGACGGATATGATAAATCTTAGCATTGTGCGAAAATTTATCTTTGTTTGATGCAAATCGTGGAGGCACCGGGACAGATTTCTTCTGGTCTGTCATGTTTTAAGGTTTCTTCTGTGCTACATCCTTTTATTATCATCTTCTCTCTTACAACCCCAAGTTCCTCTGTTTTGTTATGTCTCAGGTTACTAAACTGCTCTCGTTCCTTAGTTTTCCCTGCTTATCTCATGCCTGCATCTATTCTTAATGGTTGTCATTGTGGCTTCTTTATAGGTATGTTATTAAAGATGGAAAGAGAGCAGCTGAAGATGGAGATTGTCATTGTTTCTTCTGTGCTACATCTTTTTATTATCATCTTCTCTGTTACAACCACAAGTTCCTCTGTTTTGTTATATCTCAGGTTACTAACTGGTCTCTTTCCCCAATTCTCTCTGCTTATCTTAATGGTTGTCATTTTGGCTTCTTTATAGGTTTGTTCTTAATGGTTCTTTTTTCCCAGTTTTTGGGTTGTAAACTACGTGGAGATGTGATCATTGTTCCCTCCTCCCTTATCTCTCTTTTATTCTTTCTGATTTTATATTCTATGGTTTAAATGCTTATCATATCTGCTTAGGATTGTCGTTTGTCTTTCTACATGACGCCATTACCTTCGTATAGGAACTTGGATCATGGAAGTGGAAGTCTTATTTCCATTTGTTCGCCTAAATGTATATGTTTATGTACATTAGAATCTTTGATAAACCTGAAGAACTTTTAAATTATTTTGGTATTAATGTCTTTATTGTGTCTCTTTACGTCTGCTAAGTTTGAGCTCCTCTGATTCACAAGGCTGGACATGTTGTTTATTCAGGTTATTGTTCTCTTTCCCCTTAATATATGTCACCTATCTAATTGTTTTCATCAAGTAGTGGATTTTGAATTTTGGCTTTGTGAGTTTTGGACTTTGCAAACATGATTTGGTTTTTCTTTATTGGATGTTTCAGGTTTCAAGTAATGTTGCTTTTAGCCTAAGACCCTGTCTTTTGTTACAGATATTCAAAGTTCTTTAAGAGAAAAGCATCATCAGGTTATTTCAGGTTTTGGATGATACTTTTATCGATCATTGATGGCTTTGATGGACACGCTTCTCCTCTCTGCTATGTCTTCAGGGGTTTTGATTTTCCTCTTAACATTAATAGATGCAGGGGTTTTGTTCTTCCTCTTAACACTGTTTTTACTTCTTTCTTCGTTTTTTGCAAATGAATTATGATCTAATCCGGGATGGTTGTAGCTATGTAAGTTGGCTCCTCTGAATACCATATTAATGTCTGTTTTGCTTGTTTCTGGCATTAATGATGTTCATATTTTAGGTGTTGGAGTGTCCGGTAATAAGGTATTTGCCTTGCTTCTTTCTCTTATTTTTTGATCCTAAATGTGGAAGATGACTGTATTGTTGGTAGTTTTTTAAGTGATATATGTTTATGTATTAGGATTAATTGTGTACTAAAAACCTCTTTTTGATCCTTGTTTATGTAGAGAAACGTAGCATCTCCATCTTCAGTTTCAGTTTCCTGCAAGCCCAAAACCTGTGAAAGAATCTGGAAAGATCCATGATGATAACTTAGTAGAGATGATAAACACAACAATAGTGGATAGAAGCCATCTGTGAAATGGGATGATGTTGGTGAGTGTTATTGTTATGCTTATCTTCTTGTTTCCCTTTTTGATGCAATATGTGGAATTGGAAACTCACTTATACTTAATTCTTGCAGCTGGACTCGATGGAGCTACACAAGCTTTACTGGAGATGGTTTATATTACCGGCAAAATGAAGAAATTTGTTCACTGGTCTCCGGAGACCAGCGAGAGGTAAAAAAATTTCAAGTTTGGTTTGTTCTTATATATTTTCCTCTCATGAAAAAGGCTCAACACCTTCAGGCAATACTTGTTTCATAGCTGCAATGCTTAACTCACACCAAGCCTCTTCTTGAGAGCCTTTTCTCATACAAGAGTCAAAACCCTTGCAACTGTAAGACTCAAGAGTACTTTGTCCCTTTTTAACTAGTTTTTGTATTCAATGTCTTTTTTACAAAAATATCTCTCTTTGATGCAGATGGTAGAGGCAACGGGACTGATATGATAAATCTTTCTTCAGATATGCTACATTTTTTTCTTATCATCTTCTTTATTACAACCACAAGATCCTTTGTTCTGTTAATGTCTTTATCTTGATTCTTGAAGGATGCCGTCTCTCATACAAATGTCAAAAATCCCTGCAAATGTCAAATGTCTCCTCTGATGCACAAGGCTGGACATGTATTTCCTCCTCTTTCCCTGTGGTATATGTCAGCTATCTCTTTTTTTAATTAATAGACTGGATTTTGAGTTTTGGACTGTGCCATCAGGGACTTTTCAAACATGATTTTGTCCTTTTTGGTGGATGTTTCAGGTTTCAAGTGAAAACATCTCTGTCTCTCTTTGATGCAGATCGACTAGGAGGCACCGGGATTACAGTGTGGGGTCGTATGATTTCTGAGTTTAACTTTCATGTTACCTCGCATCTATATTCTATACACCTTTTTGCCTATCGGTTCTCTTGTTTAATATTGGCTATTGTTGATCCTCTGTTTCCTGTGTTTCCCAGATGTTCTTGCTGTGTACACACACATTCAGATGAGAGATGCTCCACGAAGTCTCGATTGAGATTAACCAGATGGTGTTTGGTTTCAGAACTGCTGCAGACTCGTATAAGCATTATTTATGTTTTTACCTGTCTTGGTTTCCCTATCTCGATTCTTGTATATAAAAAGTTGCTTTTTTTTTCTTATTCTTCAGACATTGGAATCTTTCTATGAGAAGTTCGATCCAGATTTCATCAACATCAGGACAAAGGCCAGAGAGGTGTTGCAGATCTTAATGAAATTGTCCAGGTACTTGTTACTTATCCTTGTATAATTAAGTATCAATATCGTGACTATTGACCTCTTGTCTCAGCGATATACATTTTAAGGTTTTGAACGATAGTCTGGGCATCTAAACTTGGCTTGAGTTATAGAAGAAACCAGTCCTAGCACATAAATTCTATCTGTAATAAATTTATTTGACCCGCACATTTTGTTTTTGCATGCAGCTTCTAGGAAAAGATGCGCTAGCAGAAGGTAACAAAATCACCTTGGAAACAGGTAAGATTTCTTGGCTCCCTTCGTTTTGGTTTACTTCTGTCTCTTTCTCTCAACGGGTTATATTTCTTGTGTGTTCTGTTGTTTTTTTTTTTTTGTTGCAGGGAAGCTCAATCGTGGTCTCTCCGAAAAATCTTTTTGTCCAGGTTCTAGGAGCCAATATATGAGGATTGTCTCAACCTGATTGCTCGTGTTACTGTTGTAGCTGCGTATGTTTATCGGAGGTTAGTGAAGAATATATATTTTTGTAATCTTTTTCATGTTTCTTGTAGCTTCTGAGTTTTCGGTACTGATAGTGTACTCTTTACTTCTATTTTTGTGTTCGCAAGCCATCATAGCATTTGCAAGTATATTCAAATTCGAAATGATCGGCAGGATGTACAAGAATGGTGATTCCATCCCCTCAGATAAATCTTTGGATTATAGTGTAAATTTGTTTTCCCACATATTGGGATTTGGTGATGAAAAGATGAAAGAGCTCATGAGGCTTTACATCACTATCCACAGGTCTGTATTAATTTTTCCTAAAACAAGCTTCTTTGTTTTTCTACTGTTTTATTTTTGCTATAGTAATCATGAAGGTGGAAATGTCTATATCGTGAATACATGTTATTCATGAGTTTTCTGTTGTTGTTTTTGTCTATTATGTAGGTAGCGTGTGATAGTTTTATGGTACAATGATTAGTTGGTGAGAACAAATTCTTAGACTCTTATATGTCTTGTTGCAACAGGAAGTTCTTTGGATCAAATCAGCTGTGAAGGAATATGGAGAAAACATATCGAAAGAGCAGTTAATATGTTTGGAAGACATTAAAACAATAGCAAGGTAAAAACATACAATTCCTGTACCTGTACATGACTGATGAAAGTCTCAAACAAATTGAGCCTGCGAAAATGATTTAAAATCACCTCAAAGTTTGGTCTACCAGTCTCATAGCTTCTAGTAACTAACACCGCCATAAGAGTTTTTTTCCCCCCTTCTTCTAGTTAATGTTGTAATGTTACTAAATATCTCTGTTGACCTCGTCATGATTTGTCTGCAGGTTGTTCCAGGATATGGACACGGTGTTCTGCGCAAAACTGATCCAAGATATGTATGGCAAAGAGAGTTCGCCTTGAAGCATTTACCTGATGACCCTCTTTTCCAGCTGGTACTTTTTTTTGTTTTTCTTTCTATTCTGTTGTGCTCTCAAAATTCTATCAATGTCCAGACGTCGAGTGGCTTACAAATCTTTCCTACTCTGTAGGTGTCAAAGCTTTACAAAGTTGTGCCACCCTGTTCTCACCGAGCTTGGAAAGGGAGTATCTCTATCATTTCTAGTATAACAGGGGGATCGTTTCTTGTAATGGATTACGTTGAAAGTATGACAAGGCTTGCGAACTCCTTTGCCGATCATTTCGAATTTGAATATACTTGCAAATGCTATGATGGCTTGTTATAGAACCCGTCACCAAATGTTGATGCTCACAGTGGGGTCTTGCTGGACCACTATTGGGTCACATCAACTATGGTCGAACCGAAGCAAGGTAAGAAGCAGATATCTCTTTTAAAAGTAACATCGCGCCTTAAGACAAATACCTAATGGTGTGCGTTTTGTAGGTACTACACCGTTCTCTTTGGTGTTTAAAGGAGTCTTGGCATCTGCTCTCAGGTATATCTATATATTTACACAATGAGTAAATAAGGGAAAGAAAAAAGTCATCAGGAGGCATTGAAAGACAAATAATTTTACTGTCCAACTATCAAAAAGTATCAAACCGGTTATTACAAGATCGATCAAAACCTTTTATACTTATAACGAATTAGCCAGAAAATTGGCAGCGCTTAAAATTTTTGGATCAGAAGCAATGGCCGATAATATCATTTCATCCCCATTGTCTAATTTGGCTCCTTAACTCTATCCACCTGAAACACACACATAACCTCAGATTTACGCTACAGTGTGCATCAGATTAGAGTTATGAACAGAGGACACAAACCTCATTGAGGTTTCGAGCAGACTTGGAGGTTAGTGATAAGTGTGTATCACTTCTAGTGGATTTTTTTTTTTAATCGTCTTTCAATCTTAAAGAACAAATAAAAAAAAGGACTAATGCCGTTTCATTATTCATCAAAGTACAGTGTACGTGTCTATTATTAATTAAATATAAATTTAACTTTCTATTGTCAAATTCGGTGGTCATGGCCGGTACAACTGGTTTTTCATTGCAACCATCTCATTCAAATTATCTATCGGATTGCGACGTTAGTTATTTCTTTCAGATTGGGTTCGTAATAATCATTATTTCTACCTTCTCTAACGATGAAAAAAAATCAAGTCATGGTTCTATAATTCAAATTTGATTATGAAATACATATTGATAGAATAGATATATGGCAACATTTTTTATATTATATTGTATAGAATATTCTCGATACATGATCCTAGTTATACATAATATATATAGTGGTCATATATGTGATGATACTCCTCACGGAGATTATCCTATTATCTTAGATGGTATCAGAACACTAGGTTCATCTTAAACCCTAGCCGCACAACTGATCCAACTCCGCTCTTTTCTTCTCTTTAATTTTCTTCTTCTTCCTCTTTGTGTCTTTTCTTCTTTTACTCTTCTTCTTCGCTTCTTGCTTTGCTTTTGTCTTTTCTTCATGACTGCTCCAGCTGTTTATTCTAATGATAAGCCTTTTGGCATCTCTCAAATCCGAACATACGTCCCTATTGTGCTTGACATGGAGAAACTGAATTATGACAAGT
The DNA here is from genome assembly GCF_000633955.1 of Camelina sativa. Lineage (NCBI taxonomy): Eukaryota > Viridiplantae > Streptophyta > Magnoliopsida > Brassicales > Brassicaceae > Camelina > Camelina sativa. Next base: position 1,450,326 of record NC_025691.1, read on the forward strand.
GGTGTGAGCTCTTCGAGACTCACTGTCTGTGTTACGGTGTTCTCGGCCATCTCGACGGTTCCTCTCGTTCGTCATCTACCACCGAAACTGCATGGAAAGAACGTGATGGGCTGGTGAAGATGTGGATCTACGGTACCATCTCGGAATCGATTCTTGGCACGGTTCTCAAAGCAAAGTACTCTGCTCGTGACTTGTGGCTTACCATCGAGGCTCTCTTTCGTGACAACAAAGAAGCTCGAGCTCTCCAGTTGGAAAACGAGCTGCGCACAATCACGATTGGAGACCAGAGTGTTCACGAATATTGCAAGAAATTGAAGAACCTCTCTGATCTTCTTGCGAATATCGACTCCCCGGTGACAGATCGTGGACTTGTGCTCCATCTTCTCAACGGCTTGACGGATAAGTTCGACAGCATCATCAATGTGATCAAACATCGTGAACATTTTCCAACGTTCTCGGTTGCTCGTTCGATGCTCATTATGGAAGAGGAACATCTCTCAAAGCACACTCGTGTCACCCCTACCATGTCCCATCATCCATCCTCACCTGACGTGCTCTTCACGTCATCGGACCATCACCCTCGTCATCAACAACAATCGGGATCTCTCTATCGGGGTGGTGGTTGTGGCCGCGGTCGTGGCGGATGCAACAACCGTGGTGGTCGTGGTCGTTCTCACAACACCTATTGGCCCCCGTCCTCGAACAATTGGAATTATGGCGCTCCTCAAGCTCCATATCCTTATTCTTACGGGCCGACACCACCTCCGTACTACGTCGCGAATCCTTTCCAGCACTTTGTTCGACCTCCACAACACTTCCCGGCACATCCCTCACACGCTGCATTGGGCATCCTTGGTTCACATCCTCAACCTCCCCAAGCTATTGCTCATCTTGTTCAAGCCCCACCAGCTCACATTACTGATCAATCTGCATATGTGTCGTCTGCTCTTGCACATGCTTTCAACACTATGACGTTGTAGGACTCCAACAATGGCGGCTGGGTCATGGATACCGGTGCGACCACTCATGTCACCAACAATCAAGGTAATCTAAGTTCTACTCATAATTTGAGCACACTTCCAATGATTACAGTCGGTAATGGATCTCTTGCGCCTGTAACTACTGTTGGTCATGGTACTCTCAATTCTTCTTCTCGTCCTTTTCAGCTCAAAAATATTCTTGTTTGTCCTTCCATGGTTAAGAATTTGATCTATGTCCGTCGTTTTGCTATCGACAACAATTGCTCTCTTGAATTTGACCCTTTTGGTTTTTCTATTAAGGACCTTCAAACTCGGACCAAGCTTCTCCGATGCAATAGCCCAGGTCCGCTCTACTCGGTGTCTCTTCCCCAGTCGCTTGCTTCCCCACATGCTCTCACGGTGTATGCACCGACTAGTGATGTGTGGCATCAACGTCTTGGTCACCTCAGTAGCACAAATCATCGTCTTTTAGCTTCTTCTTCTTCTTCTATTTTATTTAATCAGCAAAATAATGTGTGTCATGCATGTCAACTTGGCAAACACACAAGACTTCCTTTTATGTCTTCTCAAACAATTGTCTCGCAACATTTTGATATTATTCATTCTGATATTTAGACCTCTCCTATTCTCAGTTTAAGTGGAATAAAATATAACCTATTGTTTCTTGACCATTTTTCTCAGTTTGTCTGGATTTATCCACTCAAACACAAGAGGGATATGTTCAGCAGATATCTTCATTTTTCAAATTATGTGAAGACTCAATTCCGATGCAACATCAAGTCTCTTCAATGTGACAATGGGGGAGAATTCAACAACAACATGCACCTTAATCACTTGGCGTCGGAGGGTACAACGATCCGGTTCTCCTGTCCCCATACATCTCAACAAAACGGGAAAGCTGAACGGATGCTACGGACCATCAACAACACTGTTCGCACACTCTTAGCTCAAGCAAGCTTACCCTACTCCTATTGGGTCGAGACTCTTCACACGGCGGTGTATCTGCTGAACATCGCTCCATCCTCCACTATTGGTCATGAGATTCCCTACACTAAACTGTTTCGAAAACCGGTATCTTATTCTCATCTTAGAGTCTTTGGTTGTTTATTTTATCCTAATCTTTTACCCACTTCTCCTCACAAACTTGCTCCTAGGTCCACAACTTGCATATTTCTTGGCTTTCCCTCTAATCATCGTGACTACAAGTGTCTTGATCTCTCCACACATAAGATCATTTTATCTCGCCATGTTGTTTTTTATGAAACGATCTTCCCGTTTTCCACAAAGCCAAACATTCCAACTCCTCCCATAAACACAGTTCCGTCTCATCTATCTCCCATCATACCGCCTATTCCTCATATTTCTTCAAACACAACTCTTGGTCCTCCGCCTGTTCTTCCTGTCTTGCCTCCTTCGCAAGTTACTCATCCCATGACCACTCGCAGCAAAAATGGCATATATAAGCCTCAAATTCGGCTTTGTCTTATTGTTAATGCTGTTTCTCCCATTCCCTTGTCTCATGTTCAGGCCGCAAAAGATCCATTTTGGAATAATGCTATGGATGAGGAATACAATGCTCAAATTAAGAGTGGCACTTGGAACCTTGTTCCGCGTCCTCCTAACGTTAATGTGATCCGTTCTTTATGGTTGTTCAAACATAAGTAGCATGCAGATGGGAGCTTAGCGCGTTATAAAGCTCGACTTGTGGCTAATGGCAAATCTCAAGAGCTTGGCTTCGACTGTGATGAAACTTTTAGCCCATTTGTGAAGCCTGCAACTATTCAATCAGTTCTTCATCTAGCTGTCACTAGAGATTGGCCGCTTCGCCAACTCGACATCAAGAACGCATTTCTCAATGGCGACCTTGACGAGGTCGTCTACATGTATCAACCGGCCGGCTATGTGGATCCCGAGAAACCCGATCATGTTTGTTTATTGCGCAGGTCACTATACAGTCTCAAGCAGGCGCCTAAAGCTTGGAACACCAGGTTTGCCAACTATTCAAAGAGCATTGGATTCAAACAGAGTCTCTCCGACGCTTCTTTGTTTGTCTATGATCATGGGCCTGATCTTGCTTATCTACTCTTGTACGTGGATGACATTGCTCTCACCGCGTCCTCCACGTCTCTCCTTGATATGATCATTCAATCTCTAAGCAAGGAGTTCGAAATGACGGACCTTGGCCAACTACATCACTTTCTCGGCATTACTTTCACCCGTAGTAGCACTGACCTCTTTCTTCATCAACGCAACTATGCCACCGATATCATTGCTCGCGCCGGCATGAGCAATTACAAACCATGTCTTACTCCAGTCGATACGCACAGTAAGTTAGCTGAAGACGATGGGCCTCCCGTTGATGATTCGACGTTATACCGTAACCTGGCTGGAGCATTGCAGTACTTGACTTTCACAAGACCAAATATCTCTTTTGCCGTTCAACAAGTATGTCTCTTCATGCATGATCCCCGGGAGTCGCATTTCAATGCGTTGAAGCGTATTCTTCGGTATCTTCAGGGCACTCTCGATCATGGGCTCCATTTCTACAAGAATTCCCCGACTACAGTCACTGTTTATTCTAATGCTGCTTATGTTTCACCGAACTCCGACAACTCACTCACCGTCTATTCCGACGCCAACTGGGCATGTTGCCCATCTACACGACGTTCTACATCGGGGTTTTGTATATTTCTTGGGGATAATCTTATTTCTTGGTCGTCTAAACGGCAACCCACTGTGTCTCGTTCTAGTACTGAAAGCAGAGTACAAAGGTGTGGCTAATGCGGTCTTGGGGCTTCCATCTTTTTGGGTTTATTTGTCTTGACGCCTTTGTCTATCTGTAATTTTCTTCTGATTGTTATATGTTTACTGGGTATTTTTAAGCTTTGATTTCCTCGTTGGTCTGTATTAATTTTTCCTAAAACAAGCTTCTTGTGTTTATTGTTGTTTTCAAAAAATCTTCCGGCATGATATCTTTGTTTTTCTACTGTTTTATTTTTGCTATAGCAATCATGAAGGTGGAAATGTCTATATCGTGAATACATGTTTAAGTCTTCAGTCTATGTAGGTAGCGTGTGAAAGTTTTATGGTACAATGATAAGTTGGTGAGAACAAATTCTTAGACTCTTATTTGTCTTGTTGCAACAGGAAGTTCTTTGGATCAAATCAGCTGTGAAGGAATATGGAGAAAACATATCGAAAGAGCAGTTAATATCGTTGGAAGAACAATAGCAAGGTAAAAACACACACAATTCCTCATTTGAGGTGCTGAGGACACAAACCTCATTTGAGGTGCTGAGCAGACTTGGATACAGTGTGTTGTTTCATTAATAATAAGGATACGTGTGTATCACATCTAATGTTTTTGTGATTAGTGGATTTTTTAAAAACCGTCTTTCAGTCCTAAAGAACAAATAAAAAAAGAACATTAGATGTGATAACGTAACAGAGAACTGAGAACTTGATTAAAATAGATGTGATA
>NC_025691.1:1456144-1459997 GCF_000633955.1 Camelina sativa
ATGGTACAATGATAAGTTGGTGAGAACAAATTCTTAGACTCTTATTTGTCTTGTTGCAACAGGAAGTTCTTTGGATCAAATCAGCTGTGAAGGAATATGGAGAAAACATATCGAAAGAGCAGTTAATATCGTTGGAAGAACAATAGCAAGGTAAAAACACACACAATTCCTCATTTGAGGTGCTGAGGACACAAACCTCATTTGAGGTGCTGAGCAGACTTGGATACAGTGTGTTGTTTCATTAATAATAAGGATACGTGTGTATCACATCTAATGTTTTTGTGATTAGTGGATTTTTTAAAAACCGTCTTTCAGTCCTAAAGAACAAATAAAAAAAGAACATTAGATGTGATAACGTAACAGAGAACTGAGAACTTGATTAAAATAGATGTGATAACCTTTTGACCACGTGCGCTTAATCCGATTAATGCTCTTTCATCAAAGTGTATATTATTAATTAAATAAAATTAACTTTCTATTGTCAAATTCGGTGGTCATCGCAACCAATTCATTCAAATTATCTATCGGTTTGCAACGTTGGATATTTCTTACAGATTGGGTTCGCAATAATCAATATTTCTACCTTTTCTAACGAAGAAAAATATAAAGTTATGGTTCTATAATTCAAATTTGATTATGAAATACGTATATGATATATATCTATGTAGGTATCAACAACACTGCGAGCAAGGTGGAGGATCTTCGGTGTTCAAATATTTACTATTCCGTGACTATTAGTAGTAAAAAGACTTTCTATTAGAATTAAAAGAATTATCTTGATAGAAGAAAAATTATCTTGAGAGTGCGCTTGTGATTTCCCCAATTGTTCCAACCTTTTGATTTGGTAGAAAAAAAGTAAAACGAATTAATTTTAAATATTCTTAAACTTGTGAAACGGTAACATTTTAAATATTTGAATTATACAAAAGATTGAAGAAAAAAAAACGAATTAATTTTTAACTTGAGTGCGTTTACGATTTCCCATATTGTTTAAAAACGTTTTGATTTGACCTGAGAGTAGGAAAATATGAACGTTGTGAAACGGTAACATTTTTTGACCGTTTTAATTGTAATATTTTTGTTGAAAAAATTAAAATACTCCAGTCTATAAATACTCTTTCTTCGGACAGAAATCTGAATCCGCTTAGTCGGTTCTTTACTTACAAATGTCAAATACACACTCTGTTTATTATTCTCTTTGTTCTGTTCTTCTCAACTCAACTTATCTTATATATCTCAACATCCGAGAGAAAAGCAAACACAAAGGCATCATCGTCATCTTACAGGTAAAATAGTCTAGTTTGTTTACTATTTTTAAAAGATTCTTGTTAGTTTCTGTTAATTACCCCTGTTCGTTATCTTCCAAATATTTTGTTCATGGAGTTCAACCAAAATTTCAAATGCTATGGTTTTAGAATCCATTTATATATCTTGTTGCCTTTTAACTTTAGTGATGAGAATCTATCAAATAAATTGTTGTTCTTTAGATATACACGTCTCTTAGTAAACTGATTTATAGTTACATATATGTGTGTCGTTAATTATATATATATATATAGCATGCTATCTTGAGTCTTGACTTCAGTGATGTGAGATCAATTATATCTTCAAGCTCTCTGTTTTTTTTTACGTCAATTTATATATGTTTGTCTAAAAAACGTAGAATGGGTTTATAATTTTTGTGAGAAAACAAAGAAAGATTGGTTTTAGTGTTTTCCTCTTTATTTTTGCTGGATTTTTAGTACCGTACATCATTTGTTGACAAGCGGAAATTAAATAAAGATTGTAGTAATGAAGATTGATTTTGATCTTCCAGAGGGTGTCTATAATTCAAAGTGACTGTGTTTGTCCGAGAGCTTCCCATCTTCTGTTGGCCAGCCTTTTGAAGTTAAATCCGACTATCCGCCTGTGTATGTAAATGCAACATATGATTCTTCTTATGAAAAGATGTATATAGATGTATGTCTAGGGTGTGAATGTATGAACTATGATGCATAATATAGATGTATGTATAGGGTGCGTGCGTCGCATGCATAAAATATAGATGTATGTATAGGGTGCGAATGTGTCGCATGCATATACATATAGATGTATGTGTAGAGTGTGAATGTGTCGCATGCATATACATATACATGTGCACGCGGACAAACGAAAGACGAAAACACACAAAATGATTAAAGCAGACGGACATGAAACGAACGCTCTAGCCGAAGCGCGCGCGCACACACACACACACAAAACCACCCGACGATGTGTCACGATGATCGCAAGACTTAACACACAAAAAATTACCTAACTGCCAAAAGCCAAACGATTTCTAGACGAAACACATAAAAAATATTCTAAGTGTGAAGCATTATCACTAAACGAAACACATAAAAAACAAAACCAAAAATGGCTAGACGAAATAAACAAAAATTACACTTCAATACAACCACACACAAAAAATTACATATGAAAAAGCCGCTCACAAAAAATAAACACAAAAACATGGGCAGACGAAACATACTCTAATTTCGAAGCTTGTACATTTTATAATTGGGCTTTTTTCCTATGTTATTTTCTAAAAATACATTTTCATGTTGGCCATTTTAAATTGAATGGATTGAATAATTTTTTCAACCTCTTCAATTGTACAACTATTTTATTATATAATGATTCTTTTATAGATAATCTTTTCAAATTTGTCCCCAAAAATAAATAAATAATCTTTTCAAATAAATTAAGGTTTTAGTAAATTATTATGCTTATATATAGTGAAAATATGCTAATATGCGTCCATTCAAATTATATTAAGAAGCTATTATTTGTATGTATATATTCATGCCTAATCATCATGTTTAGGCCTGCGACTTCCGTTTATTCGGGTAATTCGGATCGGTTTTTTCGGTTATCGGGTTATTCGGAAATTGAAAACTCTACCGACACTAACCGATTAATCAATAGGGTCGGTTCGGTTCGAACACGGTTTATTCGGTTCGGAGGGTCGGTTATTTCGGTTAATAACCTAATGTCAGTAAAACACTATATAAGACCAAACACAACTCAACACATCAGAAAATACAAACTGTTTCATTACATTTAACATCTCATATGCTTATGATAGCATACAGTTCATGCTTACAAAAGACAACAAGTACAAGTGTTCATCAGTCAATCCTACTTCTCTTATACATAAAGAGACTATGGGAGACAATTTATAAAAAAAGAACACTTACAAAAGTCTCCATGAAGGTCTAATACTTAGGTCACAAAGATATTAGGAGACATTTGTTCAAAAAATAAGTCACTTGCCACAAGTTAATACCGAGAATGAGAATTGACAATATACCAAATATCCTCTCCTATTACCAGATGGATTTGGTCTATTGTCATTTTCTACTAACTCGATTCCAAAAAATAGTTAATAGTTATCAGTTTTTTTTTGCAAAAAGATATAGAGTGTGAGAGACAACTTATCTAGATCATTAGTTGGTTCTAGTCTCCTTTGTTCATCTCTACATCACGGAACTGCAGCTGCATGAGTCGCATTTTCTGTAGCTGCACAAGGAAAATAATTATCAATTAGTCAATTTGCTTGAACGTAATGAAAAATGTAAGAATTATGAGAAAATGATTACCTAAGGACTCATGAAACTGCAATTCTTCAAACATCTGAACTAAGCTGGCTAGTTTCTCAGCTTGAATGGTGTTCCTTAGCCACTGTTGAGTGCAAACCAACGATTCAACCATGAAAGGTGACATAGAACTGCGATATGGGTCCAAGATGCGACCACTGGTGCTAAATGCGGATTCAGAAGCAACCGACGACACTTGAACAGCAAGGATATCTCTAGCTAGCTCGGATAAGACT
>NC_025691.1:1466717-1488971 GCF_000633955.1 Camelina sativa
AATTAGTCAATTTGCTTGAACGTAATGAAAAATGTAAGAATTATGAGAAAATGATTACCTAAGGACTCATGAAACTGCAATTCTTCAAACATCTGAACTAAGCTGGCTAGTTTCTCAGCTTGAATGGTGTTCCTTAGCCACTGTTGAGTGCAAACCAACGATTCAACCATGAAAGGTGACATAGAACTGCGATATGGGTCCAAGATGCGACCACTGGTGCTAAATGCGGATTCAGAAGCAACCGACGACACTTGAACAACAAGGATATCTCTAGCTAGCTCGGATAAGACTGGAAATTTAGAACTGTTGAGCCCCCACCAAGATAAAACATCAAAGTCCAATCCCAAAGCAGAGGGAGTCCTTGGCACCGGTTTCTCCAACAAGTAAATATCTAACTCACTGCTACATTCTTCATTTGTAATTTCAGCCACCATCTCATAGTATAGTGTATCCATCCTCTCATAACCATCCTCATCCGACAAATCAAACAAATCATTTGCGGATACTACAGGATCAGTTCCGACTCCAGCAGTAGTTGGTACTACATGTTCACTTAAGCTCAACTTCATCACATACTCTGCATACAACTTCTTCATGACACCCTTGATTGATGATCTTAGATGAGTACTTTCAACACTGTCTTTTCCATATAGCTTGTCGAAGCAAAGCCCAGCAAATTGCATCTTGTTCCTGGGATCAAACACACTTGCGATGATCACAAGCGGATTCATGTTCAAGAGACCATCCCAATATTTTTCAAACTTACTCCTCATCATCATCGCTTCTGTCTTTAGTAGCACATCACCGTTTGTGCTTAGATTGATCAGATTCCTCTCAATAGTCACAATCTCGTTATAGCAAAAAGTAGAGGTCACTGATTTGGTGGCTGAGAAAGACAAAGTGCAGTTGAAAAATATCTTCAAGAACTTAACTAACCTCTGCACTTGATCCCAATCAGCAAAAGTAGGAGGACCAACACGCTTCTGTCCATTCAACTCAGCTTCATCACCAGTAGCCTCTCCATTTTCTTCAGTCTCCATGAAATAGTCGTTATACAACTTATCTTCGGTCAACATCTTCTCAAAAGCAACCCGAAACTTGACTGCAACTGTCAGCATTAGATAGGTGGAATTCCATCTAGTAGCAACATCAAGACACAAACTACCTCTACCTACATTCCCTGTATCGACCCTCAACAGAAACGACTTCAGTCTATCACCAGATGATCTCACATACTTAATCGCATTTCTGATTGAAACTATACTCCTTTTTGCTTTCGATAAACCATCCCTCACTACCAAGTTGAGGATATGCGCACAACACCGCATATGAAGATACTCACCATTGCTTACTAAAGCATCAGGTCCTCTCATGATCAAAGCATCTGTGAAAACCCTTAGAGCCTTGTCATTCCCCTTAGCGTTATCGACTGTTACTGTGAAGACCTTCTCGATTCCCCATTCTTCTAGACAGGCAACCAAGTGCTCAGCAATTGTATCACCTTTGTGATATGTGACTGGCTTGAAACTAATGATCCTCTTCTGCAACTTCCAATCTCTGTCAATCCAATGAGCCGTTACCACCATATAGCTGCAAGAAGTCGTTGGAGCTACCCAAATATCAGTTGTCATCGTAACTCTCTGCTTCTTACTAAACAACTCCTTCAAAGCTTCTTTGTATCGAAGAAACATAATGTATATATCTGATGTCGCTGTCTTCCTGCAATGGACAGTATACATTGGAAGCATGTTGCTGCACAATCTCCTAAATCCCTCAGACTCCACAAATGCAAACGACAGCTCATTAAGGACGATCATCTCATTCACAGACCTTCTGAACAAACCTTGATCATACTTGATTGCTGTCATTACACCACTGCTATCACCAGCCAACACATTCTAACTACCACTCTCTTGATGCATCTTGAACAACTTACACCTACTAATATGATTCTTCATTGCACTTGTTCCATGAATCACTGTGTCACATCCTATCTCTTGACCACAGTACCGACAGTTCGCAATAGCATCATCATGTGCTTGCTGAACAAAATGCTCCCAAACCGGAGACCTATGAGCTGGCTTTCTCCTCGGCTGAGTTCGTCTTCTCTTCTCTCCAACTGCAGAAGCTGGCGGACCATCATCAATCTCTTCATGTAGGACGGGGTCGCTATTGTCTTCACCAGAATTATGAGACATCTATTAAGTTACAACAAAGGAAAAAGAATCAAACCAAGAGAACACTATCCTAACAAGTAATAAGTCTCGAACATCAAAGCAAAATAACCAAACCTAGATATCCCTATCATAACAAATACTAACTATCGAACATCAAGAGATTACATATCAATCGAACATCAAAGATAAATAACCAAACCAAGACAACACTATCTCAACAACTAATAACTATCGAACATCAAAGCAAAAGAACCAAACCAAGATAACCCTATCATAACAACTAATAAGTCTCGAACATCAAAGCAAAATAACCAAACCTAGATATCCCTATCATAACAAATACTAACTATCGAACATCAAGAGATTACATATCAATCGAACATCAAAGATAAATAACCAAACCAAGACAACACTATCTCAACAACTAATAACTATCGAACATCAAAGCAAAAGAACCAAACCAAGATAACCCTATCATAACAACTAATAAGTCTCGAACATCAAAGCAAAATAACCAAACCTAGATATCCCTATCATAACAAATACTAACTATCGAACATCAAGAGATTACATATCAATCGAACATCAAAGATAAATAACCAAACCAAGACAACACTATCTCAACAACTAATAACTATCGAACATCAAAGCAAAAGAACCAAACCAAGATAACCCTATCATAACAACTAATAACCCTAGATCTATACAACGAATATAAATCGATTTATCTGTCGCCAATCAAAGACACACAACGAATGAAAGACACACAACAAATCAAACACACACAACAAATCAAAGACACACGACGAATCAAAGACACAACGGATCAAGTAGTTTAACTGTTTATGGCTTAAAGAGAACAAAGATTTCGCCTTATTTTGGTTTGTTTTAAACGAGAACAACTTACCAAAGATTAAGATAGAAGAACTTACACTGGATTGATTGAGAACACGGTTGATCGAGACAAGAACACACAGGATCGAACAGAAAATCGAAGTTCTTCTCTCAGTCGCCGCAAAGACAGAGAGTTTAGATAGATTAGGTTAGATTAGTAGCTAATGAAATAAACCGGATTATTAGCTTAAATAGCTAGGTTTTAATTTCGGGTTTCCGTCGATTATGCCTCTCCGTACCTAACCGATTACATAACCGAAATTCCCTTATAACAATTCCGATCAGAATCCGAAATCAAATAAAACCGAACCGAATTGTCCGAATCTCGGTTCGGTTCGGTTCGGACAATTCGGTTCGGGTCGGATTGCCAGGCCTAATCATGTTCATGCGTCATGTGAGTAACACGGGAGATTGTTGTGCTGATTGAATCTCATCCGTCGACTTTGATTCTAAGGCTGAAAAACAAACGGTTGTGATTCTGTGTCATCGCCCTAATAACCGGATTGGGTAGGTAATGGGCATTATAACATGGGCCTTACTTTAATAAGAGCCCAAAAGCTGAAACGTCTACGTATGCCGTTGCTGGTCCTCGTTTCTAGCGTGAACACGAAGCGGAGATACCCACCCACTTCATTCAAAGATGCAATTAACTCTTGAGTTCGGGTACACTTTTTTACTCGCTCGATTGATTCTTTTCTTAATGGTGCCTGTTCATTCTCGTTGGTCGGGATAGTTCATGAAAATTATATAGTGATTTCGATTATGGTTTCTCTGTTTCAGTACTGATTTATAAAGTAATGATTTTTTTGGATTGGGCGAAATCAGAATTGACATTCCGGTCAGCTCTTGAATCAATTGGTAGTGAATGAGAGATTCCTCTAATTTGGTTTTATCATGAATCATATGTGCTTCTTGAATCTTGATCCTGATCCTGCAGTGGAGGTTTAGAATTGCTCTGTGACTCCATAAAGATTCATAAAGTTAACATCAACTTCCCTAATGAATCAGATATCGTAAGCTTGTTGTCTCTCTCTCTCTTTTGATGATTTTTAAATACCAACAACCAAAGAGTTTCTTCTAAGCCGCTGACTGGTGTCTCTCTCTCTTTTTACACTGTTTTATATATAGTTGACAGTGAAGGATTTGCTTTCATGGGTTCGTACCAATCTGATCAAGGAAAGACCTGAAATGTTCATGAAAGGCGATACTGTGTAACAGCTTCTTTTTTCTTTTTTTTTTTTTCTTCTAGCAAGAACCCTGCAGGTTTAATAACAATAATGGTGTTTTGGGATCCATGATAAAATGCAGGAGGCCTGGAGTTCTCGTGCTGGTTAACGACTGCGACTGGGAGCTTAGCGGCCAGCTCGATACAACATTAGAAGATAAAGATGTTGTAGTCTTCATTTCTACTCTGCACGGTGGATGAAGTATTGAAATTAGCCATCACATCAATCATTCTGCTCTTTTCCAACAACTTGTGAATTGTGATGAACAATATTCCTAACAAAGATCATTGTTGTTTCTGAGTGATATTTTTCAACCACGTCATTTGTAATTGAGGGAATATGAATGATGTTTATGAATCTTTGAAAATCCCTCTACATTCGAAAATATTTTTAGGAGAACAGATTATCTTATTGATTGACAAATCTATTTTACCAACCGTCAATGGAAAAAACTAAAATAATTACATAAAAAATAGAGAGATTTACTTTATACATTTAGGTAATATTACGAGAATCTACAAATCTTCTTTTTATTATTAATATATTTCGGGTATTTTCAAAATATCCAACGTGCCATTGTTTTATGTTACCGGAAAAACGTAATTACAAAAATGATATTGCCACGTCAGATGTCACGTCAGAAATCGCTGACGTGCATTAAATAACTCAGTCATAATGCGTTACAGAGGTAATGACGGCTGAGTTATAGGTATGTTGCGGTTGATTTATGGAAAAAATTTGAGTAAGAGCGGACGGCTGACTTATAGCATAACTCAGCCAAGCGTTACAGCTGACTTATTGAAATCTGGCTGAGTTATGCTATAACTCAGCCGTCCTTACGGCTGAGTTTTCACCCTACGGTTGAGTTGTCAAAATTTTGGCTGAGTTATCACTACAACACGGCTGAATTAACTTTTTCGGGATGGCTGAGTTATGAAAAACGGTTGACTTATGAGATGTAGTTATGGCTGAGTTATGATTAAAAACTATAACTCAGCCGTGATAGGCTGACTTATCGTACAACTCAGTCATTTTACGGCTGACTTAGTAGCAAAAGATAAATTGCTAGAATATTATTCAATTACGGCTGACTTATTAAACGATACGGCTGAGTTATATATTTTCAGTTGATGAAGCGGCTGAATTTGGAAGCCATTTTTTGTTTTTTAATTATTGTAATGTTATTCATGTTGTGACTGAGTTATAATTTGTTTGATGGCTGAGTTATATTTTGGCTGAGTTATAATTTGTTTGATGGCTGACTTGTCACGTCGGACGCATCATCCATGTCAGCATTCCATGTCATCATCTTTCTTTTCTGGAAATACGAAACGTCGTTCCTTCGACTCTTGTTCTTCAACTGGTTAATAAGTGAACTATTTACATGGTTTTTACCTTCTTCTTCACCTTGCTATTCTATTTTTTCTTCAGTTTCTTCTACTTCTTCTTCACTTTCTTTTTCACCTTCTTCCTCACCTTGTTCTTCTACTTTTTCTTCACCTTGTTCTTCATTTTCTTTCATGGATCAAGTTCCGGTAATAGGGTAAAGAAACACAAATATGTATTTAACACTAACGATAGAGCGTGTAGAGTTGTGCAGATAGATGCAGAAACAACACACGACAAGCTTGTGAAGCTTGTTTTTTATGACTACGGATTGAACGCGTTAAGCCATGAGCTAAACACATGTTCTCGATGTAATCAAGTTGGGCACAATGCGAAACTTGTCCAATGTAGTATTATTGTAATACATTTGTTTTATTTTGTGCAATAACTCATGCGTCAAACATTATAACTCAGCCGTCATATTAATCGACGAGACCTTTCGTTTTCCGCTTTCAGATTATTCCTTGTGATCACTCAGCCACAAAGCATTATAACTCAGCTGTCATATGAATTGACGAGACCTTTCGTTTTCCCGTAAATACTATAACTCAGTCGACAAGTAATATAAATCAACTGTTTGTTTTCAGATTATTTCTTGTGATAACTCAACCACAAAATATCATAACTCAGCCGTCATATGATTTGATGAGACCTTTCATTTTCCTGTAACTACTATAACTCAGCCGTTAAGTTTTTTTTTCTTTTGGGTTGTGACTTGGATTATGGAAGATGACGTGTATTTTAATTTGATGATGTTTATTTTTTATTATTTTTTTAATTAAAATCGAAAACATAAATTCAATGGGTACATTGTAATTACATTCATGACACTAAACATTTAAACAATTTTTAGAAAATTATTAGATACGAGGAATAAACCAACTTTTGGAGTACATCTGGATAATTCTTTTTGGGAAAATATGTTGAGGAAATAATATTACCAAGATACATTCTTTGGAATTTCTAGAATATTTATTATTTTATTTTCTAAAAAGGACGATGACTCTCGATTCTATAAATTATAAAATAAATGAAAATAAAAGAGAATGTAAAAGTCTCTAATTATTCTAAAAGGTCCCAAAGGCCAAAATTTTATCGTATTTTTAATACTGTGCGGGGATGTTAATAGATTCTGACGATTTCTAAATGACTTGATATCCAAGTTAACCTAGCAAATGAGTAATCCCTTGTATAAATCTCTCTAGCCTATCGTTGTCGTCGTCTCTTGAGATTCTTGCGAATATGGTTAGTTCTGTCACACTTTATTCTCTCCACTTACATGTTCTGATTTGATTTTGTTTATAGAAGATATATGAATCCTTTTGTGATATTCGGGTCATTGGATCTCTTTTTCCATCACGTAGGGCAGAATATTAGGTTTTAAAACGGAAGTAGCTAAAATATTATATATATTTTTGATATGGAACAGGTTCTTCAAAACGATATCGATCTGCTTAACCCTCCTGCTCAGCTTGAAAAGAGGAAGCATAAGCTCAAGCGTCTTGTTCAGTCTCCAAACTCCTTCTTCATGGTAATGATGATTTGAATCCTTTCTCCTTCTTTAGAACCTATAGAAACAATATATCTCTATGATTAGAATTGCAAGTAAATATGGAGTTTGTGAATTTGATTTTTTCATCAAAATCCCTAGTTTTGATGATCTATCTAGATGGAGTCTGATTATTGATTGGTTTGTCAACCATCTGTTGACTAAGATTTGTAAATTTTCCTAATTACAATAGACACCAAATATCTCTGTTTAGAGTTGGTGTAAATTACAAAATTTTAAGGCATGAACCCTAACTTAGTGTCTTAAGTTTATCAACACACCTTTTTTGTATTCTGACTGTAGTTTATGTTGTTAAGTCTTTGTAAATTAATTTGAAGCCTTTTGCTTCTTTATAGAATCCTGAAAACCAAATCTCTCTGTTTGGAATTCGTTTAGTTCAATTTTTTTATATACTCTCTCTCTCTCTTTATGGACTCTGATAATATTAATGTTGTATGATTTTGACTGTAGTATGTGAGGTGCGAATGCTGCTTCAACGTGTAAGATCTGAAAACAATCTCTCTTCCTTATATATAGATAAAAGAAACTTGACTTATTAATGGGTTTTTTGTGGGTTTATATTATGGCAGCACGACTGTGTTCAGTCACTCACAGACGGTTGTGGTGTGCGGGAAATCCCAGAACGTTCTATGCCAGCCTACTGGAGGAAAGACGAAGCTCTCAGAAGGATGCGCTTTCAGGAAGCTTATTAATTGATCTACAAGGAATAAAGCTTGCTTGTCGTTTACTATATAATGAATCAGATATCATAAAGCTTGCTTGTCGTTTTTTTTTTTTTTTTTTGATGAATTATTATTTTAGATACCGTTTTGTGTGTTTCTCCTCTTGTTACTTTGTTTCATTCATTCTAGTTGATGATTATAATAAATTTGCTTTCATATGGATTATAAAGCTAAAAATGATTCCTAAAAAATCTTATTATTACAAATAATTTTATTTATTTTCTAGCGTGCCTTTCTTTAAAAAATGATGGTTCCTTTTATTTATATAAATTATAAATAATAATAATAATAATAATAATAATAATAATAATAATAATAATAATAATAATAATAAGAACAAAAAAAACCGCTCTGACGGCGACAAAAAGTGCGATTCAAACAGTTACTGATTTTTCCGATAAGTCCTCGCCACGACGACGATGGTTGTTAATTCTTTCACTGGAGAAGTGGGTTTCGTGGTCTTCTATCCCCATAATCCAGTGGTTATCTCCACGAAGCAATCCACGATCCTTTGTGCGCAAATTTCGGTCCAAAACCACTCGATTTGGATCTATAAATTGCCATGGGATTCTTCATCAATTCCACTACCAGTTCACTGTATTCACAACAATTTCTCTTCTCATCACAATTTGAAAACACTCCCTATGGCGGATAACATCTGACGCGCTCTTCAAGACATCGATCTCGGGGCTGATGATGCCCCAATTGTCCTGCCCATTGAAGTTGTTAATCAAGCTACTGTGGCAAATCGATTCATCATCATGGGTAGACCTGTTATTCCTCGACGACAAAACATCCGGTCAATTGTTGCTTCTTTGCCTCGTCTTTGGGGCCAAGGAGGCCTAGTTCATGGGCGTATCGTAGGAAGGAACTGTTTCCAATTTGTTTTCCCCTCGGAGGAATCCATGGAAACTGTTCTTTGAAGAGGCCCCTGGGCCTATGCTGAACGAATGTTGGTCTTGCAGCGATGGACTCCAACGATGAATCTTGCGATGCTAAATTACATTCCTTTCTGGATACAAGTTCGCGGGATCCCACTCCAATTTCTGAACCAGGAAATTGTTGCTCATATTGGTCGCGCTCTGGGTCAACTTATGGATGTCGACTATATAGCTGATGTCGCTGCCCAAGTTGAATATGTTCGTGTGCGTATCAACTGGGACATTCAAGATCCTCTCCGCTTTCAACGTCATTTTCAGTTTACCCCAGGAGTCAATACTCTCCTTCGTTTTCGATATGAACGACTTCGTGGTTTTTGCGAAGTTTGTGGTCTTCTTACACATGACTCTGGTAACTGTCTTGTTCAAAATGGTTTTGATGATGATTCGTCTGATGGAGATAGCGACAATGAGGGTCCCCAGATGCCTCAAGGTCCCTTTCACAATAATGTGGGTGTGCAAATCAGAGAGATCATTGATGCAAAAGATGAGGAGATACCACAGGAAGAAGGACCTGCAGAGAACGATGTTGCAGTCATGGAGGGAGATATTTTTGAGGCTTTAGAGAATCAAGTTCCCCAGAACTTGGGACCAGACATTCTTGTTTCAGCAATAACAATATTACAAAGTGATGTTCTGGGATCGTTGAATGGTATTGATGCTATGGATAAGGATGAAGCTACGGGAATACGCTATGTACAACAGATTACGGGACGTAATCGCAAGCTATCTACAATGCATGGGAATGGGGCCAGCTCTTCAAGGTTGCCACCTCAAACTGATGACGATGAAACTGTGGGCTCAATGGATCCACAACACACATGATGGAGTCGTGGTGGGCCATGAACCACCACTTCCGCCATGAAGACAACCTGCTGGAACTGTCAAGGTTTAGGCAGTGACTTGACAGTTCGACGCCTTAAGGAGATAAACCGTAAATATCTCCCCGACATCATTTGCCTATCAGAGACCAAGCAACAATATGATTTCATTAGAGATAAAGCTTATGAATTAGGATTTCCTTTTTATGTAACAGTCCCACCTTTAGGCCTTAGTGGTGGTTTAGTTATTCTTTGGAAGCCCTCTGTTGATATTTCCATCTTATTTCAATCCCCTAATCTTGTAGATTGCTTGGTTAAAATTAATGAAATCAGTTTCCATTTATCGTTTGTATATGGACACCCGAATCCAAGCCTTAGAAACCATCTTTGGGAACAAACAAAACGGATTGAAGTAGCAAGGATGAACAAACCTTGGATGATCTTAGGAGACTTCAATGAGATATTGGGAAACAATGAAAAACGAGGGGGTAGAACTAGAACAGAAGCTAGTTTTAAGGATTTCCATTGTTTGGTTAGAAGTTGTAATTTTTCAGATCTAAGCTACAATGGAAATAATTTCTCTTGGGCTGGTAAGAGGGGGAACCACTTTCTTTCTTGTTGCTTGGACCGTACAATGGCCACATCAGAATGGCACAACCTCTTCCCGAAGTCACAGACTGAATTTTTGGAGTTTGGTGAATCAGATCATAGACCTTTGATCACCCGAATCTCAGATACAGTTGAGGTACGCAGAGGTTGTTTCAGATATGATGCTCGATTTTTGCATAAATCGGGTTTCAGAAATTCAGTAGTTCAAGGCTGGAATAACGTCGTAAGGAGACAGGGTGATGATATTTCTCTTGCGGACAGAGTTGGTAATTGCAGACGTAGGATATCTCAATGGAAGAGAGGATACAGAACTAATGCAGAGGAAAGAATTCAAGTCATCAGGCATCAATTAGATAAGGCCATTACATCAGGAGCTTCCACACTAATGGAACGAAACCAACTCAAGTGGGATCTTAATCAAGCTTACATAGATGAGGAGATTTTTTTGCAACAAAGAAGCAGAAATGGATGGATGCATGAGGGTGACAGAAACACAAAATTTTTTCACACAGTGACAAAAACCAGGAAAGCACGGAACAAGATGATTTCCATTGTAGACAATGATGGAACTCTACACAATGGTGATAATGTTATCTCGTCAGTCACAATTGAGTACTTCCAAGACCTGTACAAGTCATCTGCTCCTCATGTGTCCTTACAAGAACAAATACTGAGAGACTTTCAACCAAAAGTAACAGAGGCTATAAATGCTGATCTAACACGAGATGTGAGCCATGAGGAAATTAGACAAGCAGTTTTTAACATGGATCCTCACAGAGCTCCGGGACCAGATGGCTTTTCAGCAGCCTTTTATCAGCAGTTTTGGAATGAGGTTAGTCCAGCGGTAATATTGGCATTAGAGATTTTTTTCAATTTAGGGCAGTTGGATCTTTCCCAAAACCACACGAACCTATGCCTTATACCAAAGACTGAATCACCTACATCAATGATGGAGTTCCGACCAATAGCTCTCTGTAATGTCAGCTACAAAATAATTTCAAAGATCTTGGTCAACAGACTAAAGATGCATCTATCAGGCATTATATCAGAGAATCAAGCAGCCTTCATCCCAGGTCGAATGATTACAGATAACAACATCATAGCACACAAAATGTTTCATGCTCTAAAGGTCAGAAAGCGACAGTCCAAATCCTATATGGCCATCAAAACAGACATCACTAAAGCTTATTATAGATTATAATGGAGCTTTTTGAAGCAGGTTATGCAGCATATGGGTTTTGATTACAAATGTATTCAGTGGGTAATGCAATGTGTGACAACAGTTGGATATTCAATCTTGATAAATGGGACACCAAAGGGATCAATAACCCCAAGCAGAGGCATAAGACAAGGTGATCCATTATCACCTTATCTGTTCATACTATGTGCTGAGGTGCTATCACATATGATGAAGCAAGCTGCTTCCAACAGAAGACTTCAAGGCATGAAAGTGAGTGACCATGGTCCAGCAATCACTCACCTACTTTTCGTTGATGACTCTTTGTTTTTCACATTAGCAAACGACAAATCGTGTAAAGCTATAACTGAAGTGCTGAACACATATGAGAAGATATCAGGTCAAGCAGTTAATCTTAGAAAATCATCAATTACTTTTGGAAGTCGAGTTAGAGCACAGATAAAAACCCGCATGCGACATATACTAGGCATCCACAATGAAGGAGGTGGAGGCAAATATCTTGGTCTGCCAAACGAAGTTAAACAAAAAAAGGTTGAGATGTTCAAATACATTACTGATCGGGTCAGAGGTAAAACACAAGGATGGATTAAGAGATACCTATCATTAGGCGGCAAAGAGGTACTACTCAAGTCGATTGCTCTTGCATATCCAGTTTACTCAATGAACATTTTCAAGTTCCCAAAGGAAACATGCGAAGAAATAAACAGCATTATGGCTAAGTACTGGTGGAGTAATGAAGAAAACCGTAATGGAATGCACTGGTTTATTTGGAAGAGGATGGGACTAACTAAGAAAGATGGCGGCATGGGATTCAAAGATGTTGAACAATTCAACTTGGCATTACTAGGAAAGTAAGTCTGGAGGATTATGCAGCACCCACAATGTTTAATGGCGAAGATCCTAAAGAGTAGATATTTCTCAGATACTAATATCCTCAATGCGACTCCAAAACGGAAATCATCCTTTGTTTGGAAATCTCCGCTACAAGGTCGGGATCTCTTGAAACAAGGATTACGATTTGTGATAGGTAATGGTTCGGATATTAATGCGTGGCTAGACACAATGGTTACCATGTCACCCTCCTCGTACACCACAACCAAAGACTGCAAATCCACGACCAAGCCAAATAAAAGACTGGATTCTAGAGAATGGAAGATGATGGAATAAAGCTAAAATTCGAGACTTAGTGGTGGAGTCAGATGTTGATCTCATACTGAATATCAAGCTATGTCCCACAGTGTCTCATGACATCTTAGGATGGCACTATAATCTTGATGGACTCTACACAGTTAAATCAGGGTACTGGTTGACGACTCAACTAAATAGAGATACAGACATACACCCACCACCAAGAAATCCATTGATCAAAGCTAAGATTTGGAAAATTAATATTGCTCCGAAGATAAAACACTTTTTATGGAGACTTCTATCAGGTGCTTTGTCTGTAGGAGATACACTAAAGAGGAGACATATCAGTCGACATTCACAATGTAGACGTTGTTGTCAGGAAGAAGAAACAATACATCATCTCTTTTTCGATTGTTTCTACGCACAACAGGTTTGGCGAGCTTCAGGATTTTCACATCAATGTCTTTTTGATGATCGAGTTACGGTGGAAGAGAAGATAGATATTATACTATCTACTCTACTAAACAAAGAGCACCATCGTTTTACTCAAGTTGCCATTTGGATCCTATGGTGACTATGGAAGAGTAGAAACCATCTAGTGTTCCAACAAAAACACTTGACATGGTATTCGTCCCTGAAGATGGCGAGGAATGATGTTTCAGAATAGGAAACAGGGCAAGAATACATTTGGAGGTTACAGATGAACTACAGCCCTAGACATACAAGTACTCAAGATTTTTCTACAGAGAGATGGAGCAAACCCCTTGCTGACTGGATTAAGTGCAACTATGATGGCTCGTTTTCATCACATAACCACCAAACAAAAGCTGGATGGATATATCGAGATCATGAAGGTATATATATGGGAGCAGGACAATCACATAGATCAACAATGACATCGGCACTTGAAAGTGAACTACAAGCACTGCTCCTTGCAATGCAGAACGCCTGGTCAAGAGGATATCAACGAATCATTTTTGAAGGAGATAACCAGGATATAATAGCTCTTCTGGAAGGTACCTATTGATGTGTTAAACCGACAATATAAATAAAACGATTTTTAATGGGGATGAATCAGAACTGGTCTTTTTATTAACATAGAATTGAAGTAAGGGTTTACAGGAAATGACAATTAGGGAGCTAAGCATAGTTAATACGAAAATAATGCTCCTCTCTCTCTCTAATTGTCCAAAAAGTGGATCCCCTCATGTGACAATGACATCAGGTATTTATAGTGGGCCATTGACCTAGAATTTTTTCTGTCTCTCCCGCAAATGACGATTTTGCCCCTTCAGCCTAACGGGCCAAATCCAAGACTTCAGTCCTAAAACTTCCTAAGATCTTCTGTTTGGACTTCTGTAAATGTTGGGGGCAAAGCCCATATCCAACAGTACCAAACTCAACTTTGGAGTGTACAACTGGCTTCGAGACATAATACACTGGAAAGAAAAATTGAGAGAGGTTTTATTCAAGTGGACATCAAGGAAATCAAATCAACCTGCAGATTTGTTGGCGAAAACACCTATTCCACATAATACTACTTATCATATCCATTTCTATGTTCCAAGCTTCATTGTATCAGCCTTACATTATAACCTCTTACAAGCAAATTAAATCAAAGCAGATATTTAAAAGAAAAAAAAATAATAAATAAAGAAATAAAGAGAAAAGTAAAGACTCTAGTTCAGTCAGAGGCTTCGGAAAAGGTTAAAAAAGACTTGTGGTGGTTTATATATAAAGGCGTTAAAGTAGTAACCCTAGAAATCTCTCTCGCCTGTTGTTGCCGTTGCTGCTATCTTTCGCCGTCGTCTCTTGAGATTCTTGCGAAGATGGTTAGTTCTCCTCTATCTCTCTCTCTCGCACTTGATTCTCTCCATGTTCTACATGTCCCGATTAGATTTTCGAGTCTCGCTAGAGTTTTTTTTTAATGTTTCTCTCCGTTTTTGTGTAAATTCTCGTTTGATCTCTTCTTCTATAACGTAAGGTTGAGTCTAGGATTATGAATACGGAATTAGCTGATAATAAGTTTGGTTAGGTTTTGTCATATCGATTGATTTTGTTTGCTGGGAATAACTTTGATGTGAAAACAGGTTCTCCAAAACGATATCGATCTGCTTAACCCACCAGCTGAGCTTGAGAAGAGGAAGCACAAGCTCAAGCGTCTTGTCCAGTCTCCAAACTCCTTCTTCATGGTAACGATAGTTTTAAACTTCTTCGTAGAACCAAATCTCTATAATTAGAATTGTGAGTTTGGAGTTTTGTGAATTTGATTTTTTTTTTGTTTCTGATAATCCCTTTTTATTGCCTGATTGTTGTTTTTGTTTTTCAACCATTTGTAAATGTCTCCTCTTTTTGAGATTTAAAACCGAACCTCGCTGTTTAGAATAATTGAAGTCAAAGTCTTTTAGGTTTAGCTGTTGTTGTTGTTAAACATTTGGCAATGTGCTTATGTAATTCGAACCCTTTTGCTGCTTTAAACTCCCTCTCTTTTGTTTTGTCTATTTCAATTATGATCTGATTCTCACTTACACCTGCCTGGAGTTTCTTTACCCTCAATGGTCTCTGATTGTTGTTTCTTTACCCTCAAATGGTCTCTGATTGTTGTTTCTTTTGTTGTTTACTTTTAATGTAGGATGTGAAGTGCCAAGGCTGCTTCAACATGTAAGTCCTGGAAACAGTTTTTGCTTTTCATTCTTTTCCTTTGACATTACATAGTTTAAGGAGCACACAAAACTTATTGGGTCTGTTTTTTTTTGGTATCGCAGTACTACAGTCTTCAGTCACTCGCAGACTGTTGTGGTGTGCGGAAACTGCCAGACAATTCTGTGCCAGCCTACAGGAGGAAAGGCGAAGCTCACTGAAGGATGCTCTTTCAGGAAAAAGGGAGATTGATTGAAACAATCCTCAAATCAAATCAAGCCTTGTTACTTTTTCTTTCGTTGTTGTTATGAATGCTTGTTGGTGTTTGGGATTTATCTAGTTTACTACTACTATTGATGTCTGGATTTTATAAAAAGTTTTGGATTTTAAGTTAATTGTTTGAAGAATTAAAACCTTTACTATTGCATTCTTGAGAACCTACGGGCTCCCAACGCAGAGGCTGATACAAGTAAACTAATGTGAACAGAAGAGACGTCTTTGATAGTTTGGAGTTCAAACTTTGAACATTGAAGTTACATAGTTTACCTTGCTTGTTGGTATACGGTACACACGATCTTAGCGTCTCAAGACTTGGGGAAAAGTTATAAAAGATATAATCAGGAGAAATTTACAAAAATGTTGTGAGGCATGTTTCCAAAAAAAAAGATAGATGTTGACAGTTGGATTTGAACCCACGCCCTTTCGGACCAGAACCTTAATCTGGCGCCTTAGACCAACTCGGCCATATCAACGTTTTGTTATAAAGAATCAACTTTTATTTACTTGACCAAGACACACCTGGACCATTTCTTTTTAAGCCCCCACCCCCAACTAGAAAGAGAGCTATAGCTCTTCCTTTCCATCGACCGCCACAGTCACAGTCACAGATCTAAACCCTAACTCTCTGGTCGATACCATGCCTTCCGTGACCACTGGTAAGCTCTCTTATGGGATCTAATCAAATTTGTACTTCTCTCAGTCACAGAGTGGTTAAATACATCTGTTTCCCCGTTTTCTGACTAAACCCTGTTTGCCAGAGACTAAGATAGGGGTCTTCTGGGACGTAGAGGATTGCAAACTCCCTGATGGTCTCCAGCCTCATACGGTATCTAGGAATATCAAATCAGCTCTACAGAGACAGGGTTATGGTGTTAACAATGTGTCAATCAGAGCTTATGGTGAGAAGCAGAACAAGTCCAAGGATGAGTTTCTCCACGATGATATCATGTTCTTACCCGCTGGAGATGCAAGTGCGAGATGTAAAAGGATGGTGGCTGATATTGATTCATGGGCTTTGAACAATCCTGACTCTAATTTGATGCTGATCTGTCGATGCAACATGGATTTCGCCACTTATCTCAAAGATTTGAAAGCTAGAGACTTTCACATTCTAGGAGCAAAGCCAGAGAACGCACCGCCAAATTGCAGCGACTGCAGAATCACTTTGGACGAGCTTTTCACTCAAGCATGAATTTGGGAAAGCCTATCATCAGATGGAGGAGGAGACCCTATCGCCAGAGCTTAGTCATTTTGGAAACTAACTAACTAGACTTTTTTTTTTTTACCTATGCCTTTTGTTTAAGTTGTTAGTTATTGGAAATGTTTAATCTCGTTTGTGTATTCTCTCCCCTAGGTAAGAAAACCATTAAGTTTGAAGTCAACATATATAGGTTGAACAGAGTCTATGCTTGACCAAAGAGATTTGTGTTTGTGTCTCAGTTTGAACAGAGTCTATGGCTATGCTTTCTAAGTTTCTATGCATAAAGAGCCACCTTTCATTCTTGTTGCTATATCTGCATCTCCCAAGTTCTGAATCCATTGTGCTTACTACTACTACCAATCAAATCATACCTTCTTGAATCTGTTTCATACGGTTTTTGAGTTTATAACAATACATAAATACGATTAGTTTACAAGGTTTAGAGATGTTGTTGTACTTGTAACTGTAACTTGTAACTTGTAACTTGTAACATTAAGACCATATAACCAAAAACACTTACATATACGTATCCAAACACAAAAGAGCCCATTAACTTTGTTGTTATAGAATGCAAATTTAATGTGACCACATATTAAAAGCCCAAACAGAGCCCATTACTCTACAACCTTTTAAGTTTAACAATCGTAACTCAAGTTTGATGGTAATCTCACGAGACAACACGGAGTTCGCCTCTTCTCTCAGTGTTTACGAACAGACCGGTTTCAACATTCTCGTAGCGCAGCCAGAAAAGGGCATCAAAAGATGTCCCGACTGTAGAAAGCCTCTGGAAGAGATTATCACTGACGAATGGCTTTGGGAAAGCCTATCTGCTGGAGGTGATCCTATCACCATAGCCCAAGAGAAGCTGACCTCTTTAATTACTAACTAGTGTTGTCTTAACTAGTAAGTAAGTAGTAGGTTCTGAGTTATTGGAAATCGTTTGTGAATTCTCTCCATTACATTACCACATCATCTGTTTAAACCACCTATGTATGATCCTTAAAGTAAATCAGCTTCTTCTTCTTCTTTTTTTAAATCTCTTAATATACAAATTCAGATTACATCAAATCTGATTAATCTCAAGATTCAGACGTTGTACACTAAGAAAGCCACCAAAACACAAACAAACATATATATATACCCGAGCTTATAAGCTGCTTCCACTTATCATCTTGTTCCTTTTAAGCTTTGAGCATCCGTAGATAATCATCAATAATCGACATGGCAGATGATCGATAGCCCGAGCCAAACAGATTATAATGATTCAAGTAATGATACAGCAAATACAGATTCCTCCTTTTCTCAAATCCCGGTTGTTTTGGTATTACCTTGAGAGAGTCAAAGAAACAATAACAAAAGTTGTGTTAATTTTAAACAAACAAAGCTGCTGGACTTGGTTGATACAATACAGACACTGAGAGATAATGAAGAGTGTGCTGAACCACCTTGAAATAGGCATTGTAGAAAGATTCTCCGAATCCTGCGCACCACGACATTCCAAATTCTGCCTCGTTATGCCCATCTGTGGAGGAATGAGATCAAAACGGTGCTTGAAGATGGTATGTATATCAGTCTAAGAATTTAAGAATGAAAGCTTTATACAGTAACAGGCAGGATCAAGAATGACAGGTTCGCTGTTCTTGTCGTATGCGATATTCCCGCTCCAGAGATCACCATGTAACAAGCACGGTTCTATGACAACATTCTCAAAGAGAGATCCCATGTTCTGTATCAGTGTATGACCTGCTCACATATTTTTTTTTCTAAATGTTACTATAACAATATCTCCTCGCAAAGTTAATAACCACAGAGAAGAGAGAAAGAAACCTTTCTGATAAATTGCAGAGTCACCATACTGATCCCTAGCTAACGTTAGCTGGTAACCCAGTCTCTTCTCACCATAAAACTCAATCCAATCCGATGACCAAGTATTGATCTGAGGGGTACTACATTAGGGACATTGCATCGTTAAGTTTATAAGAGGAGACATAAACTCACTCAAAGGGAATAAGATTTGATAAAAGTAGGACTCATTCCACCTGCCAATAGTGTTGTCAACCTCAAACCCAAAGCCTTTAGAAGATTTGCCGGCTTTATGCATCTCAGCGAGCTTCTTTCCTAATTCAGCCTGATGACTAACAACCATGAAACCCATGAAACTGAAGTTCTTAACATTAGCTCATAGTTTATTAGATTCATCAGTATCACCTGGTAGCCTCTTGATCCACCAAAATTAATAAATTCCATGATGATATAAGATCCACCAGTTGGCAATGCCCCAACCTGTTTAACACTTGTTAAACAAGAATCTATAATCAGAGATATCAGATAAAGATATGTATATCTACTACAAAGTAAAAGAAAGTATAAAACTTGCTTTGTGTGGCTTGGGGACACGGATTGTACTGGTTTCATACATAGCCTCAAGACCAAGAGCCTCTCACTCAAACATGGCAGGTCCAATACTCCTAAAACCAGTGTTTACAAACAAAACGATTGTGAATATCAGAAAAGGTCAAAAGTGATATGCTTAGAAAAATACAATCTTTTTTCACCTGTTGGTTTTAACGAAGAAAGAACCAACATCAGTCTGGTAATGGCTAGCGAGATTAATACATCCACCACCAACAGAACCAATCTTTGTGATCTGAGTAGCTTTCCCTTCAGTAAGTATCCATTGACGAATTGGATCCTCACTCATTGCAGCCACTAAACAAAACCAATGAAACAGGCGAAATTTCACATTTTGATATTAATTCCTTAGTCAGTGAAATTCAAATAGTAAGAACAACCGATAATCCCAAAACCCATCAAACACAGAGAATGAGAATTTGAGTTGGTTAAATAGAAAACGGTAACGAAATTTTCTATTTTGAGAACAGAGAAGATATAAACTTACTAGCAAAATTTATTCTGGGTCGAGAGAAGTTGCAAAGAAGAAGATTTGGTCGAGCAGAGAAGCAAATACTAAGAGACGCCACCGCCATTTTCTTCTTCTTCTTCTCCGGCTTTGGTATTGTTATTTATTTATCTTCATGTGGCCGTTAAACGAAGCTTGTTCCACGATTTTGTTTGGACACAAAGACTATCTTTCATCCTTATCTTGAATAACTTATGCTATTAAAAGGGCTTCGAAAGGCCTGGCCCATTAACTTAACGAAACGTTGCGTTTTATCCTTCCTCGATAGGTGTGCCACGTGTGTGTCGCACGCGTGTAGGGGTATAATCAAATGTATGAGGCTTGTGGTGTACACGGTACGTTTAACACGATCGAACGGTCAGAAATTAAACGATCACGAGATTAGATCGATGATTAAAACGGTCCGTTTTGTTTTATTTATAAAGAGAAACAAAAAAACATAATAATAATAAGAGATGACCAAACACGTTTTTAATCGCAAGTTTCTTTCTATCTCCGATGACGCAAAACGAGGAAGAAAAAAAGACATTATAAGTAAGAGAAGAGAAGAGCTTCACCATGTTCCAAAAACTAAAAGCACTAAATTTCGGATCCCCTTTCCTTTAAAGTTCGATATCTTCTTTCTCTGTTTTGTTGTGTCTTTGAACGCTCAATTTTTATAACTCTCTCTCTCTCTCTCTCTCTCTCTCCGGGGTCGTCTTCCTAGGGAGATCATATAGGTAACAAAATGAAATCCCAATTTCTGTTATATTTTTTCGCATGCCTTATATAGATTTGACCTTCTCTTCATTTCGTAAACTTGCTAATTGCATTTCTTTGGGTTTAATCTTTGTGGTTTCTGATGAAGTTTTTTTCGTGGCTTTGCAAAAATTTTAATTAAAAGGGTGAAGTTTTGTTATTGTAGTAGGATCATATACTAGTCTCTCTGTTATGGACTCTGTTTCTTGAATTTGTTTCATAGTTTAGTTTGAGCAGCTCATGTAAAAGTGTATTGAATCTTGGCTTTTGTGTTGTTTGGCAGAGAAAGCATGACTACATTAGATTTGTCCAGAGCCGAGCTTGCTCTTATAGTCCTCTATTTGAACAAAGCTGAAGCTAGAGATAAGATATGCAGAGCTATACAGTATGGTTCCAAATTCTTGAGTGGTGGGCAACCTGGTACTGCTCAAACTGTTGACAAAAACACCAGCTTGGCTAGAAAAGTTTTCCGTCTTTTCAAGGTCAGTCCCCTATCGTTTTAGATTTGGAATTGGCTTCATTGTTTCTACCTTCTTGTGTTTGATTTCTGATTAGAAACATGGTTTCAAAATGTGCAGTTTGTCAATGATTTTCACGGTCTTATCAGTCCTGTGCCTAAAGGAACTCCGCTTCCTCTTGTCTTACTTGGGAAGGTGCTAAAGATATGTTGTATTTTTTTACAACATTTTGTTCATGTCTTGATTTTTGATTCAGTCTTTTAACTTTTTTTTTTTGTTTGTTGGTTGACAATTTCAGTCCAAGAACGCTCTGGTGTCGACCTTCTTGTTTCTTGATCAAATCGTCTGGCTTGGTAGATCAGGCATATATAAGGTTAGATAAGCCATATTGGTAAGTTTTTGATGTTTGATTTAACTCTTGAATGTGTGACTAAAGATTATCGTTCAATGGTTAGAACAAAGAACGAGTCGAATTGCTTGGACGTATATCACTTTTCTGCTGGCTTGGATCATCAGTTTGTACAACTGCAGTCGAGGTTTTTGTTAATCTCCTCTTTCTTGACATTTTGATTTTCCCACGTATAAACATAAATTCGATCTTGATCTTCTCATGTGTGTACCAGATCGGTGAGCTTGGAAGGCTCTCTTCATCTATGAAGAAGATGGAAAAGGAACTCAAAGATGATGAAAAGCATCATGTAGGAACCCTCCTCTGTAAACTCTTTCATCTTTCTTCTTCTATTATTTATAAAAACTCATTCCCTTTATAAAACAAACGCAGGATGAGCTGTATCGTGCTAAGCTTCAGAAATCAAAAGACAGAACTCTAGCATTGATCAAATCAAGCATGGACTTTGTTGTAGCCATTGGTTTGCTTCAGTTAGCTCCGAAGACGATTACTCCTCGTGTCACTGGCGCTTTAGGGTTTACCACCTCGCTTATCTCTTGTTATCAGGTAAGCTTTTTCTTCCTTTCCGTAAACCCACTTCCAAGTTCACATCTTTCTAGACCGATATCTATAAAACTTTCTTTCTTTGGTTAACCACACAGTTGCTTCCTTCGCGTCCCAAGTTCAAGGCACCTTGAAGGAAGAAGAAGCTTCTTCTCTAGGCCGTCAGAATAATTGTTTCATATTTATTTGTAAACCTGCTGTGTTCTGGTAATCTCAGGCTGTTGTTCCTTTGAATGAATTTGCTTTGCAAGAATAATGATAACTCTTAAAATAAGATTGAATATGATACTTCTTTAAGATTCTAGAATAGAGAAATTTGTGTTTCTTTCTGATGTTGAACAAGACTCTGTTCTCTACATAGTAGAACTAGATGCATTCTATATGTTCAATGGGGGGG
>NC_025691.1:1489309-1513549 GCF_000633955.1 Camelina sativa
GGGGGGGGGGAATGTATTTACAATCACGACCACCTTGTAACTACAGACAAAACTAGAGACAACCCAACCATGTGTACACAAGTTCCAGATCTGAGACTGAGAATACACTCCCAGATCAAGGAAAAGCCAGTATAGTGAACGTTTCACTGAAAAAGATTTCTCTCACCCTTTACAACAATCTCACTCTATATCTACAAAACTATTCTGATCCAATGACTTCTTTTACATATTCTTTAGGTAGTACAAAAACAGAGTCTATGCATAGACCACCTTTAGTGTGAGTACAATCGATTTGAGTCATGGAGAATTTGATGCCTGTTGATATATCCGGGTTTGTCACTTTAAAATCTCCGACGTGATAGTGACTCCAGTTCCCAGGGTTGTTGTTCAGATAACACTGTGAAACAGCTTGTTGGTTGTCTGAAGTGGCGAGCTGAAACCTAACAGGTTTGATGTCCCAACCATGAATGTGTTCTGAGTTGCAGATTCTCCTTCCAAGCCTCTTTGATGTTTTACCGAGCTGGATACGGAAGAAGAGACTGTATGTTCCAGACGGAAACTGGATCTCAAACTCTCCTCCTACTTCAAACCACCATATCTGTTGAACATATGCAACTGACTGAAACCTGCATATATACACATATCGGAAGAGATTATTACTCACTGATCACAAGTAATTCAAGACAACAATACAAGGGTCAATTCAAGAAAAGAAGATGGTCAAACTGATGAAAGTACATCTTTGATCGTAAAGTTTGAAATAACCTGGATTCATCTGTTGGGAGATGACTCCAGTATCTCCGATCATCAATTCCAGTAATCCTTAGTGACTTTGAAGAAATAGATAAACAAAGACGACCCGTGTTCTTATCTATCCACAATTCCTGCTCAAACATTAAAAAAAAAAAAAAACTGAAAGTTAGAAACTTTGTTTTTCTCAAACATGTAAAGAGAGAGATTGAGAGTTGTTGTTGCAACGGGGACGAAATTTCGAACCTTTGTGCCACTGTCGAAGAGATTAGGCCGGCTAAGCTTGGCATAAAGATCTTTCTTTAGTAACTTCCTCAGAGTAATTTCATCAAACACCTTCTGTGCAATAACTCGATAATTCGAAGGCAGCTTTAGTTCCCATATGAAATCAGCTGAAGAAGCGCGACGGAACACCCTGCTGAGACGAGCAAGCCTGCAAATCTCCGGTGGATCAAGCCGCGTCATAATCAACGCAACACAGTTCTCCGGTATATCCACCAATCTGGGTTTTCTCGAGTAAACGTCATCGTTCCGATCAAACTCCGGGAACCCACCTGAGATATTCGCGCCCATAATCACGCCCCAAAACAAACGAAGAAACAAACCCTTAAATTTGCATGGCCGCGGAGAATCGAGAGAACTTAGTTCATATGACAGGACTTTTAAACCAATCGATCGACGAAAACTCAAAAATAAAAACACACAAAAAAAGGAAGCTTTTTTTTATTTTTGTTTGGGTTTTGTTATTAACTGCTTTTTATACGATTATGAACATATACGAAGGAGGATACAAAATACGAAAGGAAACTTTTATTATATAGAAGAAGATTAATTTTAATTTTCACAGTATGTATGGTTTTGTGGAAATAACATTCAAAGGTCAATTCTCCTGAGCCTAAACAATTTATATATAGTGTACTATACGTATCTACTTCATCTGAAGATGTATGTATGTATCTACATGATCCGGTTTAGGTCGATCGGGTCGGGTCAGATTCAGATAAAGTGATTGTAAGTTGGCCACTTGGCCTAATACTTTTGGTTAAAAGTGCATTACACCGCGTTATAGTCAATTAACGTGGGGTTTGGGGATTTTTAACCGAAACACCTGGCCAAGTCTTTTTTTGTCTAAGGTGTGGATTTAGTTTTTTACATTTTTTTAGATGGCTGGCTATATAAACCTATTATTAAATAGTAAACTTTATACAGTGTTCAATTGAATATTATAATTTGGTGAATCTTATTCATACATTGTTTGTCGACGACTCGAGCCCACTTTATCCATTTTTGTTTGTTGTTTATTTGATAAAGAAGAAAGTATATATACTGGCTGCGATTGATCGTGAGCATCTTGTAACGGTGGAACTCGAGTGATTATAATTGAATTTATAGATATAGGTAGTGACTTAGTGGATTACAAATGTTGTCCTGAGAAATAAATTTCACTTTCCAAAATGAATTATTGTAATTAGCTAAGTAATTGTTTAAACTATACTCTAATATAATATTGAAGAACGTTCTACTTTTCGTCCGTCGGTAATTAAAGAAAACTAAAATTATTAGATATCACATGCAGTGCAACATGGCTAAGCCAAACAATCCCAATACTAGAAACAAAATCTCATCCCTTTTCGACCTTTTATGGTTTATATACAAAACAGAAATAATGTTGTACACGTCGTACGTGAATAATAATAACTTACAGAGTTATATATCAAGTAGTAAAACGACCTTCTAAGGGTTGCATACAAGTCCACCATAGCATAACTTTACTTTTATATAGATGTATATATGTATGGTAAGTTTAGAGAATTGAAAGCGAAGAATCGTTGAAAAATAGACGAACTGGATACAATACATGCATACATCAATTATTAGGACGACTGTTAGTTTAATTATAAGAAAAAATGTTGTGGTGACATAATGTATTCTTGATATTGAGTGTTTTCGTATGATAACATAAGTTTTTTTTTTTTAAACGTATGATAACATAGGTTAGAAGAAAAAGTAAATAGAGAAGCATGCATCAACTAGACCTAAGTTGGCCAATTAACAAAAGCAAATTGCCTTAAATAACATCATTCATAATTTCATATTATTTTCGTAATGCAATTATTTACGAATAAAATAAAAGGTGGGCCTGTGGTCGGGACACTTTATCCACTTGGCTTACGTATCAACCAATCAGTACACAGTTTAGAACTTCCCACAATTTAGGCTTACGTGGATCCAAGTCATCGGCTCGTGTTAACACGTCAACCAGTTTCTCGTCCTCCAGATATTGTTGGATTTTGATAACATCAAGTTATCAACAAACACAAGAGATATTGTTGATCTTCTGTAATAGTTCTAAGCTTTAAACAAATTAAAAAAAAACAAAAATTCCATAACGTTGTTTTGTTCTTTTTTTTTTGTCAAGCACGTTATTTTGTTCTTTTTGTAGATTTTTTTGAGTGAAGGGTTATCTAAAATACATTGGTGTTACAACGACTAAAGGTGGAGGAGACAGTAATCGATTGGAAGCCACATATTTTTAACATTATATTAACATATTATAATACCAATAATGGTACTTTGAAAATTGATCCAAAATAGATAAGAAAGATTTTTCCTTATCATTTTTGGGATATTTGTTTGTTGAGTGAGTCTCTACATTTTCTCGTCATGAATTTTTATATGGTATTAGAAGTTTATACATGACAAAGAAAGCTACGAGCACGACGTTTTATCTGAAAGTGTGATAGTGAAATCCACTTTACGTTATCTATAATTAGCTTGTACTCTTGACTGAACATTTTACTTCCAATCATTAAGTTTTTTTTTTTAAATGTTAACTTAAACCGATGATGTTAGCATGTTTTAATTATATACTTAAATATGAAAGTCTGACACATAATTTTTGGTAATACTTATTCAAGAATTATCGTGTGTTATTGCCGCTTACTACGTACGATAAGTATACAACTTATCTATCATGCTTTGTGAGGAACAAAATAATACTAATATTATGATAATACTAGCTGGGTGTCCTTGCTAAACGGGGAAGTTTTATTATCTATTTTTTTTGTTATTTAACTTTTTGTTGTTATTTTACCTTTTGTTTTTATATTATGATTTATTGGTTTGATTGTTATTTTTTTTTAAAATTGGGTAGTTTTGTAATATTAATTATAATATAATTGAAAATTTTGAAATAATTATTGCATCTGTATTCAACATCATTGATGCTACATATGATAGTTGATCGAATAACCGCCAAAGTAGCGTAATAGAGTTGTATTTTTGTTACCCTGACTTGATGTAATGATTGTTTGTCTTTTTCTAGCATTAATCGGTCTTTGTTTTGTTTTGTTTTCAGCCCAGCTTATCTAACCAGAGTTTTCGTTCCACAATATTGCCTCTGCATAATATTACAATTTTGTAAAGGTAAATACTACTGCTGTTCGTAAATATATTAATCCTGAATCTGTATTGTTTTTGTGAAAATATTCTTGAATTCGTTTTATGTAGTGTGTCTCCACATTTTGACTTGCGAGTTATTTCTCCATGAAATTCTTTGTCTCTATTTATTGTTGATAATAGATTCATACTTTTCGGCCTTAAGTTGATATTCTTATATACTCAATTGTTTCGGGCTGCCTTTGCAAGTGGTGGTGATGTTTCTAATATATGTCTTACATTTTTGCAGGAAACGCGAGCAACTCGTACCATTATATCTCCGAAGATTTCATTTGGGAGTTCTTCTAGGGTGTATGGTTTTACTTGGTACATTTTTTGTATGTTTCTTCTGAATTGTTTTGGTCATAATTTTTTATGTACTTTATAGTATTGACGTGCGTTGGAGTTACGTTTTGGTATTATGACTTAATTGTTGGTTAATTATGTGTTTTATATTGAGGTTTTATGTAGTATTGTCGTTACCTCTCTTACTCATTATTTTATTATATTATTGTCTGAGTAATTGTGTTTAGTGGCGTTTTTGTTTATTATCCATTGTGTGAGTAATTTTGTTGTGTGGATTGATCTCAAAAAAAAATTAAATTCTGTTTTAAATTTATTATGAACTTGTTGGTGTATACTTTTAAAATTTAAGACATATACTGTATTGAAGTTATCGATGGTCTCTGAATTAACCCTTTGCTCTATTTTTTGTCCTAAATACTATTAATTATTATAATGTATTAAAATGAAGTAGTTTTCAGAGAAAAATGTTTTTTTTATGTAATTTTTTTAGTGTGTTAATAAAACCACCTTTAATGTTTTTGTTAACAAATTTTTTTATCTTTATTCATGGATCTAGATGTTGTTGTTAATATCGTGGGCTTTTTTAATATATTGGTCTGAGAGTTGAAGGATTATTTGTGCTTTTCTTTTTGTCAAAAATAGAAATCTATATATACATTTTTGGAGACATTTAGCAAATAAATCCTGGAGTTGCAACTTATTTACAACCATGTCATTAGCATTAATTATTAATTTATATTTATTTAATTAATTAATATTAAGTTTTGATTTTTGGAAACAAGATTTTTTATCCTAATAAAAATTTCCAAAACAATCGGAACCACTCCTTTTAACATTAAGTATTAAATTTATAATTAATTTAATTAATATTAAGTTTCCAATTTTACAAAACAATATTTTCTCCATACAGACATTTTCTAAACAATCAGCCTAATCAATAAACGACAATGTTAAAAAATCGGACCGAAAGGTGAACCGGAAGTCTTTCGGGTTACTGGGTCAATTAGTCGGACTGGTTGAACCACATGTCAATTAATTTATTGGTTTGTTTAAATTTTATGAATATAACATCTACTTTTCTATAAATATATGAACAAAACATATGTAGTTAAGTATTAGTGGTCGATATAACATTCCTACTTTTAGTACACGTAGAAATTCTATACTACTAACAAAATATTTTCTAATTTCTATACTAACTAATATATATATATTTGTAAGATTGTACATTTAAAAAAATATAAATTAAATATTAGTTATATATATAGTTAATTTATAAAACAAATTACATATTTTTTATATAAAAATAGTCTTGCGGTGTACCGCGAGTGAATATCTAGTTAGAAATAAGAAATAAAATATTTGGGTTTAATATAAGCCTTTCAAGTGTTATGAACAAAATAAATTAGAAACTGTTTAGTGGATAAATGTTTTAGAATATACCCAAAAAATTAAAGAATGAATTGCTGATATAGCAGCACCAGGAGTGAGAAAAGTTAATTTTATATATATAGATTTTTAGAGAATGTCAAATACAACTATTCATTCTCCAAAACTAGTATACTACTGCTTGACAGTAAAAAAATCAATACCATGGTCAGAGAGGAGTATTTAAACATTTAATTTGTAATGTGGATATGGAAATTAAGAACACAGATTATCGTTCAAGTCGTACTAATATATCCTTTTGATTTCCTAAAGGTTTGATACGAACTTCTGTTGTTTAAAATGAGTAAAGGAGTTATGCATGCTTCTATCTTTATACTGCATAAAACATGTAAAAGGATATCCATATATATATATTTTATATGAAAATTTTTGTAATACAGCAAATAATTCCAAAATTTGGAGTTGTTTTGTTTCGATTATTAACTTCTTCCTTTTTTTGACAGCGTATCACATTTTTTATATTTTCTTTCATATATGTTTGCGATAACGCAGACTGGCTAGAGTCTAAATTAAAAATCGATTCCGTAAACAAATTGGCTAAACTTATGGTTAGTATATATGGAAACATCATCCACCTAGCTTTCTTAGTTTGTTCGATCATTAATAAAAAGTTCGAAAATTGTAGGAAATTTAACTTTTGGACACATACAGTTTAGAAGTTTTTTAACAATGTATTTGCACTCATCAGTTGATGTAATTACAAATCTCTTATTTTTGAACCAAAAAAATACACCACTTTTTATCAGCTAATTTCAGATCCAAAAAAGAAAAGAAATTATGCATCATTATCTGCGTATTTTCATCCACGCTCACCGCACCGTTTGATAAGAACGTAAGACTTCTTATCCGTAAACCCTCATTACAATGAATCAAACCCTGAATTGTTAAGGTCGGAGTTACAGTTCTCCTTCCTTAACACCCAAGAACAGAGCACATGACATAAGCTCTAATTCCTCTTTACACATCAATGATTCATTCAGTCTCATAAAGCAAGCACCTCTTTCACATAAGAAAGTGGAGGCAGGCTTGGATACGATCTAAAATGATGATGCCTTTATGTTTCATCTCTATTTCTATTTATACCTTATTCTTCTCATGCTTCTCTTTAAATCTGCACGTGTGCCTTTCACATGTGCACACCTATCAATAAATCAAAATTGTTTGACTACCAAATTTATTTATATGAAATTTTTTAGTCCATAAAAAAAACTCATGTAAACGTCCAAAAAACAAATAAATGAGGTATTTTTAAGTTTTTTTTCAATTAATCTTTATTGATATTTGAACTTATGATAATTTAGTCTTTATGAAACAAAAAAAAAACACAATTGTTTCTCGAAATTATGAATCTCATAGATATCTGGTCATTGTGGGCTTGCGCGTTGGCTGGAGGGGTGATGCATATGATAAAGTGTACGCCGTGTACCATATTGCGAGTGGAGGAAGTGAGGGATGAAGTTTGAGCTGATCGTGAACTGAGGGTGGTGGTGATTGCTTGGTGGACCAAAAGGAAAAGAAACGTATTCTATATATCTATAGGTTGGTCTTATCTTGTTTAACTTTGAGATTTGTTCTAGGTGGTTTGGTGATAGAAACGTAGTATGTTGATTGATTTGTTCTATATATATATATATATATATATATATATAGTTTTGTTTAGAATATGAAAACCCCTTATTCTTTGTTTATGTATTTTTCTAACTAACATTTTATAGTTTAATTCAATTATCTTTCATCAAAGGTGAACAAAACCCTAATTTTCATAATATATAAAAATTTATTTCTTTTGAGATTTTCATGAATTTCTCTACAATATTAAGAAATATCTTGATCATTACCGCAACTCTTCAAACTATTGACAAAATTGTAACACCTAAACTATATGTCGATACATTCATGGTTTACGCCAAGAGTAATAAGTGGTTCTTTGATTCACTCTTGATGCTCTTTTATCTTTTGGTGATGCATCTACTTTTTTGGAACATGTTCTAAGATTCTCTAAATTTCCTACATGAACTTTTTGGGATATATCTATACAAAAAGACATAGAAGATGTTGCATATTCCTTTTAGTTTAAGTTTTTTTTAACGATAATAGACAGGTGACACACTCTCCACTGCTGACGTGTCACTCAAATGGAGAGAGTTAGCTAACTTTTATAGTATAGATTTGGTAAATGGAGATATATTTTGGATATATATTCTTTTTATATGTGCTTTTCCTATAATTAATTAAGGGGCAGTTATTGGAGATGTGATTTCTAAATCCATAAAAAATTGTAAATTCTAGAAATCAAAATACATGGATTTTGAAATAACATGTTTTATCCTTGAATTTGAATCCTTCTATTTTACACTTTCAAATCCATTTAAAACATAATGTGGATTTTGAAATCCAAAAACAAATCATTAAATGAATAACATAGGATTTTAGCAAGTATTTGTAAATCATAGAACCAATAACACATCATTTTGATAAGTATTTTAAAATCAATGATCGAATAACAAATGATTTTTGTCTGGATTTCCAAATTCATTAAAATCATAAAACTAATAACCCCCTCTTAGTAGGACTTACCTATTGGTCTACCACGAAACAATTTGTTTGTTTTAAGAAAATATTAATATATAATTTCCATGATTTAATTTTGTTTTATAAAATGATTAAGTTTCTTTAATTTTTAGTATAGATATTACAGTACTGTTATATTTATTTATGAATGTATATAAGTTAAACAACCAAATCATTGACAGGAAATCTATTGTTTACAGGACGATTAGACAAATGACTTCTGTACAAGATTTCAATTTGAAAGCTCACAACGAAAACAAATTGATGCAGTGAATCCAGAAACCAAATTCGAGATAAGTTATAAAAAAAAAAACAATAAAGAGTAAAAAAGAAGTCGCATCGCATGACAAGAGTAATAAGATGTTATCATCACAAATCTTGCTTAAACCCAATGTTTAGTTACTGTTGTTTCGCAACATCGTTCTCTTGAACCGTATTCACAGGTGTGGATGAGCCACTGCGTTTGCTAGTCTGACCTGTAATTGTTCTACCCATAAATCTCCCTGCTTTGCTCAACCCGCTACCCACAGCTCCAAAGCCACTACCAACCATACCAACACCTGAGGTCACTCCAGTCCCAACCAACCCGACTCCTGCACCAATCCCAGTTCCAACCATTCCTACACCAGTACCGAGCCCACTTCCTACCATCCCAACTGCATCCATTGTGCTACCTATCACACCTGCTTCCTTCAGTCTCTTCCTTTCCTCCATAATCTTCTTCTCGTCTTTTAATGCCGCCATTTGCTCCTCTTTGTTGAACTCATGATAATGTACCTTCAATTCAAGCCATTTTAGGAACCGGCGAAAAGGAAAATTTTTGCTGTTTATTCAAGGGAAGATCTATACCTTAAGAGTTATACTTCCTCGATCTTTCTTGTCTTTTACTTTCAAAGTATCAAGTGAAGACAACAGATTTAGCTCCAGTTCTTTTGTAACTCCGTTTTCCAAACTGCTTAAGGGAAGTTTCACAAGTCCTAGACGCTCATCTTGACCTACATCTTTATCAAATACCTGCCAAAAGATTTAATAAAACGAAGAGGATAGTTAATGTTTGCAATGGCAAAATTAAACAACTATGAAGCATAAATGTTTCAGATTCCAGACCTCTACAGTGAGCGACTGGGTTTCTTTGTCCTCTGCAATCAATTCAAATGTTTGATCCCAAACAGGATTCAGATTGTTCTCGATTGCCTTTGTTTTATACTTGAATACAGGACGAATGTGGATGGTAGCATAAGGGTCAGATTTTCCAATCAATTCCTTATTCTTCAAGTTAGTTGCTTTCAGAACTGTTACTACAAGCTTTCCCTGTGGCTTAAGCTCCAAATCACTGGGAAAGAGAAAAGATAGAGAGAATCGTCAAACTATACAGTGCTTTCTCAATACGTATCATAATTCCCCAAGTAAATCCTATGGCTATATCAGAAGAGGAGAAAAGAAAAAAAATTGGCAGTGGCAGGCAATATATTTGTGAGTGAAAACAAAATGAAAAACAAGCAGATCACATGAGAGTACCTTAAATCAACAGGAATACCACCAATGGGAACAACAATTCTATGAGGCCACTGGAGCATGTCTTTGACGATAGTATCAACAGTATCCTAACAGAGAGAAAATCAAAAAGCTATGTATCAGACCAAATGGGAACAAACAAAACATCTGGAAGCTGCTTGAACTATACCAAGAGAGGAACTTACATCAATCATATCAGATAGTCCAGGAATTGCTGTTAAGCTTCCACCAACAGCCTTCAGAGTGTAATCAATTCTCGGTTTTGGCTGGTTGAGAACATTTAAAAAGATGATTCTTGTAAGACAGGAGAGATGATATAAGAAAAATGCATCTTATTCTGGATCTTTTCAGGAAAATGTGTACCTCAGCAAGTAGANCACCAATCCCAGTTCCAACCATTCCTACACCAGTACCGAGCCCACTTCCTACCATCCCAACTGCATCCATTGTGCTACCTATCACACCTGCTTCCTTCAGTCTCTTCCTTTCCTCCATAATCTTCTTCTCGTCTTTTAATGCCGCCATTTGCTCCTCTTTGTTGAACTCATGATAATGTACCTTCAATTCAAGCCATTTTAGGAACCGGCGAAAAGGAAAATTTTTGCTGTTTATTCAAGGGAAGATCTATACCTTAAGAGTTATACTTCCTCGATCTTTCTTGTCTTTTACTTTCAAAGTATCAAGTGAAGACAACAGATTTAGCTCCAGTTCTTTTGTAACTCCGTTTTCCAAACTGCTTAAGGGAAGTTTCACAAGTCCTAGACGCTCATCTTGACCTACATCTTTATCAAATACCTGCCAAAAGATTTAATAAAACGAAGAGGATAGTTAATGTTTGCAATGGCAAAATTAAACAACTATGAAGCATAAATGTTTCAGATTCCAGACCTCTACAGTGAGCGACTGGGTTTCTTTGTCCTCTGCAATCAATTCAAATGTTTGATCCCAAACAGGATTCAGATTGTTCTCGATTGCCTTTGTTTTATACTTGAATACTGGACGAATGTGGATGGTAGCATAAGGGTCAGATTTTCCAATCAATTCCTTATTCTTCAAGTTAGTTGCTTTCAGAACTGTTACTACAAGCTTTCCCTGTGGCTTAAGCTCCAAATCACTGGGAAAGAGAAAAGATAGAGAGAATCGTCAAACTATACAGTGCTTTCTCAATACGTATCATAATTCCCCAAGTAAATCCTATGGCTATATCAGAAGAGGAGAAAAGAAAAAAAATTGGCAGTGGCAGGCAATATATTTGTGAGTGAAAACAAAATGAAAAACAAGCAGATCACATGAGAGTACCTTAAATCAACAGGAATACCACCAATGGGAACAACAATTCTATGAGGCCACTGGAGCATGTCTTTGACGATAGTATCAACAGTATCCTAACATAGAGAAAAGCAAAAAGCTGTGTATCAGACCAAATGGGAACAAACAAAACATCTGGAAGCTGCTTGAACTATACCAAGAGAGGAACTTACATCAATCATATCAGATAGTCCAGGAATTGCTGTTAAGCTTCCACCAACAGCCTTCAGAGTGTAATCAATTCTCGGTTTTGGCTGGTTGAGAACATTAAAAAAGATGATTCTTGTAAGACAGGAGAGATGATATAAGAAAAATGCATCTTATTCTGGATCTTTTCAGGAAAATGTGTACCTCAGCAAGTAGAGCAACAACAACAGCAGATATACAAGGAATCTCATCCGCAAGTTGAAAGATAACACGTGCAACTGTGAAAACTTGAAGATCCTTCAACTGTTTCGGCCAGAAACAAGTGTTTGTAGAGATAATCAATCTCTATTGGGCACAGACGACAACCCAAATGACAAATACTAAATTATATCTCTAGTAACCTGAATGGGTATAGAAGCAACAAGTGCTGTAACACCTAAAACAATATTTGGATCACCACCCCATCGAAGATCAACATCCATTGTGACTTGACCCTCCTTGAAACTTTGAACACGAATACCTGCAACAATGATAAATTAGGTGTATGCTCACGCTTAATACAAAACTAACCTACGAAACAAATGCATGATGTTCTTCTAAGCATAAAGATTCAATAGCATTTGCAAGGCAACTCATCCAAAATAAATAGTAGGAAAATGCAAGGTTGAACAATGGAAGAGAAAAAATAAAGCCATCACAAAAACGATGTTGTCCACTGCAATTTACCTTCAATCTTTGGTGCTACATTACCCAACGTCAATTTGCTGAACTTCAGGGAAGTAATTCCTGGTGGTCTGTAATCTTCAAGCAGAGGTTCAACCGAATCTCTAATTACCATAGTTGCTGCCTGGAGATTAGTCAACAGAACAACGAAAATTACACTCTTTGATTGCCAAACTGCACTGTGGCAAGTGTTTTCCATTCCAACAAATTGGACATATCTTAGGTATCAACAAACACTGGATAGGTGTACCAGTCAAAACGAATCAGTCGAGGAGTCCATTCTAGACAAGCTAAATCTCACACTTATTCAATAGTTACGAACTCCGGAGTACAACTTGACAGCATAATAAATCTCCTCTTCTTAGGATATCTTCAGTTACCATGAGTCAGGGTATATATGCTACTGATTTAATAGCCAACTTCCAACTATATACACGGGAAAAGAAAACACCTAATCTTGTAACAAAAGAAGATTAGAATCTCACCTCTGCAATATATGGCCACATCTTGGTCAGTAGTTTATTAAGCCATTTGACCTGAAAAAAATAAAGTACAAAAGGTTTGCAGTTTGAGAATTTTGTTATGTTTGCTGAGAAACCAAGTGGTTAAACTCTACAAGACTTGTTCCACAACCAGAGACATATATAATTTGTACGCAAATTCAAGTATTGTTTCTTTCAAGGATAATGGAACCAGAACTAGATTTTCTCTAGTCGGAGTACAGAGTAACCGAGGGTAATATAAACTACAGTTATATTCTAACAACTCAGTGACTCACAGAAATCATATCGACCAAGGGACCACCGAAAAATTATGGAAGATGAACATTGTTAGAATATGAATGTAGTTTATATTACCCTCATTTACTCTGTACTCCGACCAGATGAGATCATGACAAAGTACCTGTTCAAATGCTGGAAACGAAATCCACTGTGGAAAATTATCACCACAAATTTTCTTCAAATCGTCTCTGCTAAGAGAGCCTAGAAGTTTCATATCAACTGCCTGCCAGAAAACAAGACGATAAACTAGTCAATAATCCAGTATTGGAGGCCAAGAAACTCCTCCACTCATGTCAGACGTGGGAAAGATCAGGCTCCTCAAAGCAAAGCAAGTAAAGCAAGCCATGTCGTCACTTCTCAACACAAAAGCATGGTTAAACAGCAAAACAGTGAGACCGGAAACAACCAGCTTTTTTGTTAAGTAGAATCAACAGATGAACACTAAACTTGGTACATTGATGTCAATAATTAGAAGTAGCAGATGGATTTTGCTAAAGCTAATGTTGATAATCTACACGTTTTAGCTAATCCCAAGACCGAAACAACCAATCTATACGAATTAAAAAAACCTGGATTTAGAATCTAAACAAAATATCCCCGAGGATTCAATAATTTGTAGAACCAAATCACGGATTTTAATCAATTTGAGAAATAAGCAGATTGAATTCAATCGAAACCTTGGCGATTCGCTTGGAGGAACGATGCGTCATCATACGACTCCAGCCAGCCATTATAGCTACGCCGAAGATAATCCCGAACAGAATTCCAGAAATCAAACCCATATTATTCTCCTGCAACCAAAACCAAAAATTACAAACTCAGACAATCGATTAGTATACTCGAAGAAACCCTAGAAATCGAAACGGGAAGCGCAATCGAAACCTTTTTTTTTCCGCCACACACACAAAAAGGTCTGAGTAAATCAATCGGCGAGAAGAGTCGGGAGTCGGCAATAGTTTATCTTCACGGGATTGG
This sequence comes from Camelina sativa, assembly GCF_000633955.1. Taxonomy (NCBI): domain Eukaryota; kingdom Viridiplantae; phylum Streptophyta; class Magnoliopsida; order Brassicales; family Brassicaceae; genus Camelina; species Camelina sativa. The sequence continues at coordinate 1,503,274 of NC_025691.1, forward strand.
TCTCAAGTGGGAGAATCAGAACAAATTAAAAATGCATTCATGTATTTGCTTGGTAGGCCAGAGAGAGAGAGAGAGAGAGAGAGTGAGAGAGATAATGGCAAAGAGGAGGAGGAGATGCTTACGACGCGAGGCCAGAGAAACGCTTCCCTTTTCGAATTAAGTTTTGTATTTAATTCATCTCCCAAACAACGCACTGTGATTAGTCCCTCAATTTTCATATTTTCTCAATTTTTCCCCTATTGTTCTGATACTACTATATTTTCCCAAAATCTCTACTTATGTTCTTTTTCTTTTTTTTTTTTTTTGTCAACCTCTACTTATGTTCTGTACTTCAAGAATACAAGACAAAATTGAGTCTTTTTTTAAATGTGTATTAAATTATGCAATCATAACATATCATATTTTTGTCAACAATGTTACTTAAATTTTTAAATAAAATATTGCTCATTATATAAATACAAATTTAGTTTTCAGTTTGATTTAAGTAAATTATATGAAATTCACATAATATTTTCAACATAGTATATAGTGTGATTTTGAATACTAATATGTATATATGTCTCGAAATTTTTCCATATATGTTCAATATATATTGACTTCAAAAAAAAAATCATGAGCTTGTTCAATAAAATAATGTACAATTAGAAGATTACAAAAATATTTGGTCAAATGTGGAATGTGAGAAGAACTACATGGACCAGACTGAGAAATTAAAGATTCTGCCTCGATAACGAGGCAACGAGAACGTTTTGATGATTCAGATGATCCACGTGACTTGGTAAAAAAACAAAAAAAGGGAATTATTTTAACAAAGAGTTAAAAAGACGTGCTTTACCACAAAATCACATCTCTCCTACACTCAGGCGACGTTGACTGTTGACCATCGATGAACTTGCTAGTTGCTACAAATAATAGTCAATTAAAAAAAAAAAAAACGCCAGTTTGTGTGGTTATAATAAATATTGTATTGAACTTGGATTCTCAGATTCTTTAATTAATGATTTACGTTTTACATAATCGTTGCAGTCATTGTCAAAATTTACATTCCACAATTAAATTAATTTAGGCAAAAAAAACCTAAAATTTTAAATCAACAGAAAAATCATAGCTAGAATGCACCAATTTGTTATATCGCTCGTGAAAAATGCCTAGCCGAAAATCTGAAAGCTCCGAATTAATCTCGTTCTGTCTTCATGATTCGGATCAAAAATTATATAGAGAAATTTAGTTAATTTTAACAATTTCATGTAAAAAAAATTATGTCAATAATTTTATCTGACAAAATTCGTTGAAAAAAAAAAAAAGAGTAAGAAATAACAAAGTCGACCTCAAAATGTAACATCATTATATAACTAGAAGACAGTGGAATCGGTGAAGGGACAAATAACGTGTCCTCTTGATCTAACGACACTTGCTTGATAATATCTCCTCACCTTTTCACAGCTGTTTCATCAAACCTCAAATTGTCTTACAAGGATCGTCAAGTACTAAAAACATGCATTTTTAAAAAAGCACTTCCAATTATTAATTAAGAACTTTGTGTTAACGAAGCGTGTACATATTAGATGGAGATCGTAACAATAGCCTTGTCTCTGCTCCTCTGTTTCTTCTTCATCTTCATCCGAAAAATCTGTTCCGGCGACAGTGGAGCCAAGAACCCGCCGGGTCCTCCAAGGCTACCTTTTCTTGGTAACATCCTTCAACTCGGTGAAAAGCCTCACCGTTCACTTTCTGACCTCTCGAAGATTTACGGAAGCGTAATGAGTCTTAAGCTTGGTAGTTTGACCACAGTCGTCATATCTTCACCGGACGCAGCAAAAGAAGTGCTGAAAACACATGATCATGTCTTGTCTTACCGAATCCCCAGTGACCCGGTTCGAGCCGCTGGTCATCACGAGCTTTCCATTGTCTGGCTTCCTCCGTTCGCTCGTTGGAGGTAAAAATAAATTCAAGTCCGTTTGGTTCAGTTTTGACTTTTGAATATATCAGTACAAATAAATAAATAATTTAATTAATATAATATATATATATATATATAAGCATAATGAATAATTTTCTTTTAGATATTAAAATAATTTGGTGCATAAAGAATAATTTAGGATTCTGTGTATGTTTTGCGTTAGGTTTCTACGAAAGATAACGAAGAATCAGTTATTCTCAACGCAGCGTTTAGAAGCAACCAGTGCCTTAAGGATGATGAAGGTGCAAGAACTTATGAGCTTCGTTAACAAATGCAGCGAGAGAAGAGAAGCTGTGAATATCTCTCGAGCATCATTCATCACATCACTCAATATAATCTCCAACGCTCTGTTTTCCACAAACCTCGCAAACTTTGATCATGACTCGAAGACATCTCAGGATTTCCATAACGTTGTGATTCGGATGATGGAGATCGCCGGAAAACCAAACCTCGCTGATTTCTTCCCTTTTCTTGGGTTTCTTGACTTGCAAGGAGCTAGAAAAGAAGCGAGGCTACTTATGCACAAATTGTTTAGGGTTTTTCAAGGATTCATCGACGCAAAGAGAGCATCAAATGTTTGGAAAAACAACAACGATATGTTAGATTCTCTTTTGGATATTGCTCAAGACGAGAAGTCAGAACTCGATGATAATGATATCAAACATCTGCTTCTCGTAAGTCTTAATCAAGACAGAGACGACCAAACTGCATGGCTTCTATATACATGTTTTTTCATTATATTTTAATGTGTGATAGGACTTGTTTCTGGCGGGAGTAGACACGAGTTCGAGTGCGGTGGAGTGGGCTATGGCGGAGTTACTTCAAAACCCTAAGATGATGGTGAAAGCTCAAGAAGAGATAAGACAAGTGATAGGGCTAAACAGCACCGTCCAAGAACTGGATATCGTTAAACTACCTTATTTACAAGCAGTTGTGAAAGAGAGTCTTCGTTTGCATCCGCCTGCTCCATTTCTCATCCCTCGAAAATCCGAGTCTGATGATGTCCGAATTTTCGAGTTCCTCATTCCTAAGAATACTCAGGTATGTTGTAACTCATTCCTAAGAAACTAAAACGAACCCTATTCTAATAGATAACGCCAAAATGTATATACTTCTAAAGTTTTGGTGGGTTTTTGTGTTGTGTACGTAATATATTATTCCTTTACTGTGCTTCGAAACAAGGTTCTCGTGAACGTGTGGGCGATAGGACGAGATCCGAGCGTGTGGGAAAATCCGACGCAGTTCAAACCAGAGAGGTTTTTGAGGAGAGGAATCGATGCGAAAGGCAATGATTTTGAGTTGATTCCGTTTGGAGCTGGACGAAGGATTTGTCCAGGAATGCCACTCGCGTTTAGGATAATGCATCTAGTTCTTGCATCTCTTCTCTATGGCTTTGACTGGGAGAATCAAAACGGCGTAGTTCTTGAAAATGTGGATATGAGTGAGGCCTTCGGTGCTACCATGCACAAAGCCGAACCATTATGTGTCGTGCCCTTCAACAATGGACCGAGTCTCCCGTGACGAGATTTGAATATGCTCCATAATTTTATGGCTGAATTTTCTTATGGTAATTTAGTTATTTTCCGATTTGACGAATACATTTTTAAAATTATGCAGATAAAATTTTTTTTTTTAAAAAAAAAGTGGATACAGCAAATAACAGCATTTTTATACATTTTCCATCAAATAAAATAATATTATGCAGCATTTTTAAAAATATTTCATGAAATAAAATAAAATTACTGTATCTGCATTTTAAAAATAGATACGGCAAAAAATACTTTTACATAGTTCCATAAAGTTAAATACAGTCTATGTCCGTGCTTATTAGAAAACGTGTTTGACATCATTTTCGTTTTTGTATGTCTCAACGTGACTAGTTTGGTTTTATATCCAGTTCGGTCTTAACTCTTATCCTTTGAAAGTTATGAAATAAGTCTAATTTATGTATAATCTTAAAATTAGATAATGTCATATATGTATCATTCATAAATTATTTATAGACATATCACACATATTGTTGTTGACTATTAAAAAAATATCACATATTGTTTCCTTAGCTTTTAAAGCGTTTGACTTTTTGAGTCTTAGGCAAAAATGGGGTTTTCCTTTGTTGTCAACAAGTGTATTTAATTAAAGTGAAGCTGTTGCCATAACGATAGCAATACTAGTAGGAATGATAAATATACCGTTTCTATAAACAAGTAAAAAATTGTGGCTAGAAGAACACACTCGACCAAGCGACGATGAAGCAGACCATAGCTATAGCTCTCCTTCTGATACTTAGCTTCCTTTTAACATATCTTCTCCTTGTTGCTGTTAAATCACGACGAAGGAGATCAAGCCCACTGCTTCCGGGACCTCCGGGACCACCAGGTTGGCCCATTATAGGAAACCTTCTCCAGATCATCGGAAAAGCTCCTCACCGTTCACTTGCTGATCTCTCGAGAGTTTATGGACCAGTCATGAGTCTTAGGCTTGGAAGTTTCACCACGGTGGTCATTTCTTCGCCAGATGCAGCAAGAGAGGTTCTCAAAACGCTTGACCATGTCTTCTCTGGAAGAACCTTTAGCGAGACGGTTCGAGCCATCGGCCACCACGAAGTCTCCATAGCATGGCTACCTTCGACGTCGTCTCGTTGGAGGTAAATTATAATTTAATGTGATTAAATATTTAAATCTAAGTCTCACATGCTTAACTATATAAATATAATGTATTTTTATGAATTTTGGTTTACATGGTTAGGATTGATTATATTAAATTAGAGGTTTGATATGGTTTCCGCTTGGTTTGGGTTTGTTCAGCACATAGATAATTAATGTCTAAATGATAGCAATATGGCTGTAAAAAAAAGTTTCAGTTGGGTTTTAATAATTTGGTTCGATTTATTGGTGGACACCAAAATAAATAAATAATTTATATGTTCAATTAGGTTATGGAGGAAGGTATTGGCGACAAAACTTTTCTCACGGGAGCGTCACAAAGCCACGAAGTCCGTACGGTCCAAGAATGCAAAAGAACTTATAAAATTCATTATCGAAAGAGGCGAGCGAGGCTTCGCCGTCGACATTGCTCGTGCTTGCTTCGTCACATCGCTTAATGTAATCTCAAACGTTGTGTTTTCGACCGACTTAGGTAGTTACGACTCGAGAGCCTCCCTGGAGTTTCAGGAATCACTGTCTCGTATGATGGACATCATGGGCAAACCGAACTTCGCAAACTATTTTCCGTCTCTTGAGTTTCTTGATTTGCAGGGCATCCGTAAAGGGATGAAGATGTGTTCGGAAAAGTTGTTTCGGGTCTTTCAAGGGCTCATCGATGCTCGAATCGCGGAAAGATCATTGCAGGCTAAACCTAGAGATGCATCGAGAATCGATCTGTTGGATTCGCTGATTGATCTTATTCAAGAAGACGGGTCGGAAGTCGACGTAAACGATATCAAACACTTTCTGTTGGTAAGTGATTAAAGATTTCAAGTCTTAGAATTATGGTTCGATTGATTTTTTTCTCTTGGCGTTTGTTTTACGTAAATATTCAACGATTGTTTTATTTTTTTTGGCTCAACTTCAACTATTTATTCACCGAATTAAACTTTACACAGTTTCAACATCCACTAGCTGTTTTAACCAAATAGGCATAATAGAGTACAAGCAAGGGAAATAATTCGTAGAAGAAAGAGCTTCCCATATTCAACGATTGTTTTGGTTTCGGAAACAGGACATTTAGCATTTTCCTCAATCGTGACTGCAAAATATCTATAAAAATCGTTTATTACAAAATTAACTGTTTTAATTCATTTTCCTCAAAGTGAAATATTACTTTGATAAAAGTAAAGATAATTTTTTTTCTAGGAAAGTGTAATGTTTTAACTTTTAATTATTAAATGAAACACAAGCTAGCTAAGTATAATATAGTCTTTTTTTTCTTTTGTTTTTAAGGACTTGTTTATTGCGGGAACGGGAACAAACTCTACCACTGTGGAATGGGCATTGGCTGAGCTGCTTCGTAACCCCGAGGCTATGGCTAATGCTAAAGTCGAGATCAACTTTATTGTTGGCCCAAACCGTTACGTTCGTGACTCCAATCTCTCAGAATTTCCCTATCTACAAGCTGTTGTAACAGAGACTCTACGTTTGCACCCACCTAGTCCATTCCTGATCCCACGCAAAGCTGAGTCAGACGACGCAGAGATATTAGGGTACCCGATTCCTGAAAATGCTCAGATCCTGGTCAACGCTTGGGCCATAGGACGAGACCCGACCGTGTGGGAAAATCCGGAACGGTTTGAGCCAGAGAGATTCTTGGGACGAGACATTGAGACGATAGGAAAAGATTTCGAGATGATACCGTTTGGAGGTGGACTAAGGATATGCCCTGGAATATCATTGGCTTTGAGGATTGTGCCTCTCATGCTTGCCTCACTTATCTATTCGTTTGAATGGCATCCTAAAACCGTCAAAAACGAGTTCGTTCCTGAGGATTTGAATATGGACGAGACTTTCGGATTTACCTTGCACAAGACCGAACCTATTTATTCCGACACCCTCGAGAGAGCGTACAACTATTTTTATTAGTCTTTTCGTAGTATCTTTTCTCCTAGTTATGGTACAAATTATTATAGCGAAGTGTCTCGGAAGTTTGAGAACTAAGACACCGGACCTTGAATTAATAAATAAAAAATTTCGTTTGGACCGGTTTTTTTTATCTAGTATCAAGTAACAAATCCTTGCATCGTCGTTCGTCAATTAACTTACAGAGAAATCCTTATCGTTTGGACCGTTTTATTAAAATCATTTTTTTTTTGGGGTCTAATTGATAATGGAATGCTTTATAGAAAAGTTAATAATTATCCTTTTTTTGTCACACAAAACAAAAGACAACAAATGATGATCAGCCAGCCCTAGGTCCGTCCATAGCCTAATGTCGTGCGTACAAAGAAACTGAATTTTTTTTATATTTTATGTATGCCTCAACGCGCCATCTAAGCGCGTGACTTTCTTCTCTATTCATTGCCGCTGGATGCGTGAAAACGATGTCGTTTACAAACTCCTATAGAGAGGAGCTGATCTCAAGGGTATTGATTATTGAAAAGGAAAAAAAAACATGTGTTTCTTTTTAATTGATTTTATAAATTTATATATGGGTGCGAAATTGCTGAATCAAACAACACTCCCCTCTTCCTCGCGCGCGCCTTTCTCCGATCGTCGCTGCTCCTCTTCTTCTCCGATTAGATCCTGACCGATTCTACAATGTGCATTTCTTACGGCGTCGTATCCAAGGAAAATAATTAACCCACTCTAGCTACGCGACCCCCGGGTATTCGACATTATCTCCGATTCACTCTCGCAGTTGCTTGAACACCTCTTTATCTTTTCACGTTTTCGATTCTCTTTATGGGAATGTTTACTTTCGCGTGGATTACACGCGGAATCGAGTTTATTCGTCTGAAATTTCTGATATCTTACTAAATCGGATCCTCGGAAAATTCTGATTTCATGTTTGATTTCTCCTCCGAAGTCTTTTTCTTGTGCTCTGACGTTAAAATTGCCAAGGGGAAAGAAAGGTGTTTTTATTTTATTTTAATGTTTGTAAATTTTGCTACTATGAATAGATTTGAGTTGGTATGCGTCACATTACGTTTACATGTTCGTCATTGTCAATGATTTTATTCCTTGTTACTACGATACGAGCTAAAATCTGTAATGTTTGTTGTAAGCAGGTGGTGGTGGGAATAGATAAGGCTTGTGAATGACTGTTTCTCTATAAGTTCATCAAAATGGAAGAAGATGAAGTAAACAAGTTCTCCACAGCCTCTGTTGGAAACCTCGATGTTGCTGATACGTCTAATGTCGTAGATAATTCTAGTTTTCTTGCTGATGAACATGCTCTGGTAGGAATGGATGATGCAGATCATTTACAAGGGATTAGTTCAGTTGATGCTGTCCTCAAGGATGATCATTTTGAACAGGTTTCTCTAGGAGATCAAGATAAGCACCTTGACCAGTCTCTTTCAGCTACCGGTCTGGATTCTTTGAACCATCAAGAATCTGGATATCCTGTAGTCCAGTATCCACAGAGGCCTAAGCCAAAGTCTACGATGCCAAACGTTTCTCCAGAGTTATTGCATCTTGTTGATTCAGCCATCATGGGTAAGCCTGAGAGCTTAGACAAAATCAAGAATATTGTTAGCGGTGCTGAGAGTTTTGGGTCTGGAGAGGATTCAGAGACTATTGCTTTTCTTGTCATCGATTCACTTCTTGCTACCATGGGTGGAGTAGAGAGCTTTGAAGAGGATGAAGATAGCAACCCCCCTAGTGTGATGTTGAACTCTCGTGCGGCCATTGTTGCTGGCGAGCTTATTCCTTGCTTACCTTGTTCGGGTGACAGTGTCAATTTCATGTCCCCCAGGACCCGTATGGTGCGAGGATTGCTAGCAATTTTACGTTCTTGCACCAGAAACAGAGCTATGTGTTCCATGGCGGGTTTATTAAGTGTTCTCTTGCGATCAGTCGAGGAGATTATATCCAAGGACGACACTATGATGTGGAATGCAGCAGTTTTGTTTCACTCTATTCAACATATAGCTGGGCACTCTCTTAGTGTTGACGATTTGTATAGATGGCTTCATGTTATAAAAAAGTATCTTCCTACAGTGTGGTCAAGTCCATTGATGGATGCCTTGGAGAAGGCAATGAATGGTAAAGAATCAAGCGGACCTGCGTGTAGTTTTGAATTTGTCGGTGAAAGCTCAGGCTTACTTGGTCCGGGAGAAACTCGCTGGCCTTTTACCAATGGCTATGCATTTGCAACTTGGATTTATATTGAATCATTTGCTGATACATTAGATGCTTCAACCGCTGCAGCTGCAATTGCTGCTGCTTCAGCAGCCAAATCAGGAAAAACGTCTGCTGCAGCCGCTGCAAATGTACACAATGGTGAGGGTACTGCTCATATGCCTCGTCTGTTCAGCTTTTTGACCCCTGATAGTCAGGGGATTGAAGCATATTTCTATGCACAATTTTTGGTGGTTGAGAGTGGCAGTGGTAAAGGAACTAAAACTTCACTGCATTTCACTCATGCATTTAAGCCTCAGCGTTGGTACTTTATTGGCCTTGAGCATACCTGCAATCAGGGACTTTTAGGGAATTCAGACAGTGAATTGCGGCTATATATTGACGGATCCTTGTATGAAACTCGTCCGTTTGAATATCCTCGTATATCCAAACCGCTTTCTTTCTGTTGCATCGGGTCAAATCCTCCATCTACAACTGCTGGTCAACAACGTCGTCGACGTCAGTGTGCTTTGTTTGCTGAGATGGGACCAGTTTATATATTTAAAGAACCGATTGGTCCTGAAAGAATGACACGATTGGCAACTAGAGGTGGGGATATATTGCCTTGTTTTGGCGATGGGGCAGGTCTTCCATGGTTAGCTACAAATGACCATGCCCGTAACGAGGCTGAGGAAAATAGTCTTTTGGATGCAGAGCTTGGAGTATACATTCACCTACTTTACCACCCATTTCTACTAAATGGGCGATTTTGTCCAGATGCTTCTCTTTCTGGAGCAGCAGGTGCTTATGATTATACTCTTGATTTTTCTCATATATCTGATAATGCTTTACTTCGTCCAAAACACTATTTCGAAAAATCTCTGTTCCATATTATGATGTGTTTATAATTTCGTTTTCAGACTCTCATTTGTTTGATTTGTTGTATAATTTTAATTATTCTTTTTTTTTATCCATATTGCTTTCACTAACTAAGGAAACACAATATTCTTTTTCTGATGTACTTTGCACACTTTGTTATTTGCTTTTCGCTTACTTTGGAAATCTGTTATTTTTTCTTCTTTTATAAGGCACTCAAAGAAGACCAGCTGAGGTAATTGGACAAGTCCATGTTGCAACGAGAGTGAAGTCAGTGGAGTCCTTCTGGGCCTTAGCTTATGGTGGACCCATGTCGTTGCTTCCTCTAACCGTAAGCAGTGTACACAAAGATACTCTGCAACCATGCTATAGAAGTCCTCCATCGTCTTTGACAACATATTCTCTTGCTGCACCTATATTTAGAATTATCTCCGTTGCTATTCAACATCCTGGGAACAATGAAGAGTTGTCTCGTTCTAAGGGGCCTGAAATCCTGGCCACAGTTCTGGGCTATCTTCTTCACTCACTTGCATCCCTTGATCTCAAGCACGATAGAGTAGGAGATGAGGAACTAGTTGCTGCCATTGTTTTCCTTAGCCAATCTCAAAAGATCAATCATGCTCTTAAAGTGCAGCTCTTCCGTAAACTATTATTGGATCTGAAGATA
>NC_025691.1:1515490-1528960 GCF_000633955.1 Camelina sativa
TGGACAATTCAAGAGAAAGACTCTGTGAACACTTTTTCTCTAGATGGGAATGCACGTCAAGTGGGGGAAGTTAATGCATTGGTTGATGAACTTTTGGTGATTATTGAACTTCTAATGGGAGCAGCATCTCCTTCGTTTGCTGTTGCTGATGTCCATCTATTACTTGGGTTCATAATTGACAGTCCACAACCAAATCAGGTAACACGTTTCTTAGTGGCTCTTCATAATTATTAAACATACATGTCGTTTCTCAGTATTTTAATATATTTGCTCTGACATCATTCAGTTCTTACCTCTATTTAGGTTGCAAGGGTGTTGCATCTCATGTTTAGGTTGGTTGTACAGCCAAATGCTGCAAAGGCGCATACGTTTGCAGAGGCATTTATCACATCTGGTGGGATAGAAACACTTCTTGTTCTGCTCCAAAGAGAAGCTAAAACTGGTGAGGAAGGCATCGCAGATTCTGTAGTTAAGGGTGAAACAAGTGTGCCAACTATTCATAGTGAACAGATTCAACACAATGGGCCTGGTTTGTTAAAGCAGTTGGATTCACTTCCGCAAGATAATGAGGATGACCCTCATGCTCTTAATGATAGTGTAGGATCTTTCAAGGAATCAGAGTCAGTTCAACAAGAAAAATCACATGGATCTGCGACTGTCATTTGTGATAGTGACTCAGTTACCATCTCTAATTCCATGAATGCTGACAGAGTATCCTCTGTTTCTGAAACTCCATTCAATAATAATGCAAGAAACAATGTTGACGATAGAGATCGTGTCATGGTTGGGATCATTAGATTGATCGGTGTATTGATTTCGAAAGGGCACTTAAAATTTTCCATTGATGCCGAATCTGATGTCATGAGTAACCTCATGGGTAGTGGGTTTCATGAAAATGGTGGAACAATGTTTGATGATAAAGTCGCATTGCTTCTATTTGCTCTGCTGAAAGCATTTCAAGCAGCTCCAAACAGACTGATGACCTACAATGTCTACACAACTTTGCTTGGGGCTTCGGTATGATTTTTGATCTTTTATTTGTTTGATCTATCTTAAACAATGGCTGGCTTAAAGGTGAATAATGGTGGAAAAAGAGAGAACAGTATGGTGTTTTTAAGTTTAAACTTTTTTTGTACCCTGTTACAAAGATCTCTGAAATCTAAAGGTAAAGGTAAGGAGAGCAAGTGCTCGCTGTCATCTGTCTAACCTATATGGATCATCATAAGCCATGGCTATTTCGATGTGATTATTCTGATCAAAAGTCAGAAAAAGATTGAGAGAATTTCCTTTTTTGGTGATAAACTTACTGTTTTAGATTATGACATGAGATTAAATTTAATTGCATACCTGGCTCTTTCTTGCAGATCAATGCTTCATCAACTGAGGATAGCCTGAACTTTTGTGATTCAGGTCATCGCTTTGAACACCCTCAACTAATGTTGATCCTCCTGCGTTCTCTACCATTTGCATCTAAGGCTCTACAAAATCGAGCACTTCAGGTATAAATGTCATAGTTAAAGACACTTTTGTGCATGTCCATGAATATTTGTTCAAAAGGAAGAGTATGCACCAAATGCACTTGTGAAAGTGCTTTACACACTTCTACTTGCCTAGTGTCCTACAATTTCTCTTTCTGAACTCACTCTTTCTCCGTCAGGATCTTCTATTTTTGGCTTGTAGCCATCCGGAAAATAGGAGCACTCTGACAAAAATGGAAGAGTGGCCTGAGTGGATCTTGGAGATTTTGATCTCAAACTACGAGGTATAAATCCAACCTTAAACCTTTTAAAGGTCTCCTTCATGATTATTGTATTAGTAATGAGCCAAATTGGATGTATGTACACAAGTGTGATAGGGCAAGTTACATTTTAGCTGGAAATTTATTAAAGTATGTACCAGCATACTCTAAAAATGCTGACTATTGTGCGTACACACAGAGGGATGCAGGAAAACAATCTCCTTCACCCGGTTCTGCTGAAGTGGAAGATTTGATTCATAACTTCTTGATCATAATGTTGGAACATTCGATGCGCCAGAAGGATGGCTGGAAGGTATATTTGTTTTTTTCAGCGGTCTACCATATTAATTCCTTTTCACTTTTTTGATTGTGTTTTTTTTTTTTTTACATTTCTCGCGACTTCTGATCCTTTACAGGATGTTGAGGCTACAATTCATTGTGCAGAGTGGCTTTCTATCGTTGGTGGGTCTAGCACTGGAGAGAAAAGAATGAGGTAAATTCATGTACTACTGCGCCACATTTTACGCTTTCCTTTTGGGATGACAATGACCTTTTGAGTGTCATCTTTTTTTTTTTTGTAACATTTTTAGTTTTTGAAGGTCTCTTGTGGATAATATTGTTCTTATACTGTATTGCTTCTTCCAATGTACTCTGAGAGATACATGTTTCTGTTCAATTGTTTTTACACTTTTGTCTTTCTACTTTTTCAAAGGCGTGAGGAATCACTTCCAATTTTCAAAAGAAGGCTTTTGGGTGGATTGCTAGACTTTACTGCCAGGGAACTGCAAGCTCAGGTAACTCCTTTTTTTTTATATCTTATTGACTTATATAAGTCATTGATAGAGAAATACGAAGATCGTCTTACACATGCATTCTATAGTTGACATTCTAGGGGCGTTCCTTCACAAGAAAATATAAACCTTTTGAAGCCTTGCGTTTTTACCTGTGTTGTGATATTGGGCGACTGCTTTTAGTTTGACTTACACGTTATACTTTTTCACACAGACTCAAGTTATAGCTGCAGCATCTGCTGGTTTCGCGGCAGAGAGTCTAACACCAAAAGATGCAAAGGCTGGAGTAGAAAATGCTGCTCAGCTTTCAGTATTTCTTGTGGAAAATACAATTGTGATTCTGATGCTTGTCGAAGATCATTTGAGAATACAAAGCAAGCAGAATTGTGCTGCAAACGCAGTTGATGTTTCTCCATCTCCTCTCTCTCTTGTTTATCCTCTCAACAATCGTTCACGGATATTGCCAACAGTCGCAGAATCATCAGAGGTTTCAAGTAGCCGTGCTTCAGTGTCCAGTGATTCAGGAGGGGTACATTTAGATGTAAGTTACTCTTATCTCTGGATCAATATGTCTCCCTTGTTTATTGGCTTTATTTACTCTTTGCTTTTATAACACCATTGAAGAAAATATAATCTGCTCATCTATTTAACTTTCTACTAATTTCCTGCATTTACTTTTTATTCAGATACTTGCTTCAATGGCCGATGCAACTGGTCAGATTTCAACAGCTGTAATGGAGCGTCTTGCTGCAGCTGCTGCAGCTGAGCCTTATGAATCTGTTTCATGCGCTTTTGTTTCATATGGAAGTTGTACCATGGATTTGGCTGAGGGTTGGAAGTACAGAAGTCGATTGTGGTATGGTGTTGGACTTCCTAAAACTAGTTGCTTTGGTGGTGGTGGAAGTGGTTGGGACTCTTGGAAACATGCTTTACAAAAAGATGCTCATGGAAATTGGATCGAACTTCCTTTAGTTAAAAAATCAGTATCCATGCTTCAAGCCTTGCTGCTAGACGAGTCTGGACTTGGAGGTGGCCTAGGAATTGGTGGAGGATCTGGTACCGGGATGGGAGGGATGGCAGCACTCTACCAGTTACTAGATAGTGATCAACCTTTCTTATGCATGCTTCGAATGGTACTTTTGTCTTTGAGGGAAGAAGACCATGGTGAAGATAGTCTGTTGATGGAAAATTTAAGTTCTGAAGACGGGTTTTCCGGTGGACTGCAGTGCCCCTTGGGGAATTCTGCCTCATCAGATATCAGTTCTCAGATGTCTATGCGACAATCACCATCGGCTTTATTATGGAGGTAAAGTAATGACATCTTTTTCTCCCTATGCGGATTTGCGAATTATGACCATATGCTTTAAGTATCTTTAGACTTGATCTTGTCACAAAATTAGAATGCAGGGCACATTTTAGATGCTGCATGCCTTCTAAATGGTTGTTTTCTCCTATTATGTAGTTTATCTAGAGAAGTTAATTACTACTTTTTTTTTTTTTTTAAACCTCCAGTGTGCTATCTCCTGTTCTAAACATGCCAATAACTGATTCAAAGAGGCAGAGAGTATTGGTTACTACATGCGTTCTATACTCTGAGGTTAGCTCTTCCCTAAATAAGGCCCCATGATTAATAATGCTCACTTTGTTTTATTTTGTGGTTTTTTTTTTAATTCTGATTCCAAGTCTGTTGCAGGTATGGAATGCTGTCAGCAAAGACAAAAAGCCACTACGTAAGCAATATCTAAAGGCTATTTTACCACCATTTGTTGCAATTCTTCGACGATGGCGACCTCCTTTAGCTGGCATACATGAACTTGCCACTGGTGATGGTATCAATCCCCTTGTGGTTGATGATCGTGCTTTGGCTGCTGATGCACTCCCCATTGAGGTTCCTTAAATCTGTATACATACCCTTTAGTTGCTATCATATTTGTCACATATTGACCCATCATTCATTTCTAGTTTCTGCTACTGCTGCTTTATCCCTTAGAAAAATTCTGTCTTCTTTTCAACTTAAGATTTACTTCAAGCTTGTCGCGGGTTATTAAATAGTCCTATCCTTACTTTTTATTTTATTTTAGGCGGCTATTTCTATGATTTCTCCGGAATGGGCCGCTGCTTTTGCATCGCCTCCTTCCGCAATGGCACTGGCAATGATAGCTGCAGGGGCAGCTGGTTGGGAAGCACCGGCACCTCCAGCACCTCCACCTCTTAGGCGAGACTCTTCATTGCTTGAGCGTAAAAGTACCAAACTTCAGACATTTTCCAGCTTCCAGAAACCCTTGGAGGCTCCAAACGATGATTCACCAGGTCGACCAAGAGATAAGGCTGCTGCAAAAGCGGCAGCTCTGGCAGCTGCACGCGATCTTGAACGGAATGCCAAGATTGGTTCTGGGAGAGGTCTTAGTGCTGTTGCAATGGCCACATCTGCACAGCGGAGGACTATTAGTGATATGGAACGTTTACAGAGATGGAATGTCTCTGAAGCCATGGGAGTAGCATGGATAGAGTGTCTCCAACCAGTGGATACAAAATCAGTTTATGGAAAAGATTTTAATGCTTTGTCCTACAAATTTATTGCTGTACTTGTTGCAAGCTTTGCCTTTGCACGTAACAAGCAGAGATCTGAGGTCTGCTCTCTGCCCTTGTCACACTTTGTTTTCTTCTTGAAGGAGGTACATACACTAATCAACATTTATTGATTAAACCTCACCAGATTGACAGGCGTATGCAAAATGATAAAATAGTGAGAAATCGCTTGTGCATGGGAATCAGTGGTTGGCGCAAATTCGTTCGTTATTTGATAGAGATGAGATGCTTCTTTGGACCATTCGGAGAACACTTATGCAGTCCCAAACACGTAAGCTACACTGTTTTGTTTTATTTTTAAAACATTTTGAAAACTTTTTCCAGTGATGTAACATTATTATATATGCAGGTTTTCTGGAAACTGGATTCTATGGAAAGTTCTACGAGGATGAGACAATGTTTAAGGATGAATTACTCTGGTACTAGTCATCTAGAGACAACAAGAAACTATGATGATCAGACAGACTTGAAGAATAATCACGATAACTTGGATTCTCTATCAAATGCACCTGTTCTTGCTGTTGAAGCAGTATCAACGGAAATAATGTGTGAAGATGATGAACATGGAGATGCCGACGATCTTGAAATAGAGGGTAATGTTGGAGAACACAAAGGGGAAAACGAAGAGAGGAGATCTGGCTCTCTTGAAGATGCAATAACACTGTCAACTGGAATTAACGATCATCAACCTTTGAGTGAACATGATATGGTTCAAAATTCTACAGAAGTAGTTCTCAG
Source organism: Camelina sativa (assembly GCF_000633955.1). Lineage (NCBI taxonomy): Eukaryota > Viridiplantae > Streptophyta > Magnoliopsida > Brassicales > Brassicaceae > Camelina > Camelina sativa. Next base: position 1,521,347 of record NC_025691.1, read on the forward strand.
TGAAAGGATTGTTCTTGAAATCTCCTCTTCTATGGTCCGGCCACTAAGGGTTGTGAAAGGAACCTTTCAAGTATGCTCTGACTATCGTTACATATTTATCTTTTGAATAAGTAGCTGACACCAATCAATGTTGCATTGGTAAACAAGAAAGTAAACAGAGTATAACCAACCAGATTTTGTAAAATATTACGTAGAGCTGAGATATTGTATCGCTAGTTTCTAATGGTTGTTTTCTGATTTTCTCAGATTACTACACGGAGAATAAATTTTATTGCTGACATCAGAGAAGACCAACATTTGGATGAAAATTCAGATGGTTCAAAATCAAGAGATCAAGAAAGAGATCGTAGTTGGTTGATGTCTTCTCTGCATCAGATTTATAGCCGACGGTAAAGTTTCATCATCTATGTTGTCACTAGCTAACTATTTCTCTCCCTTATTATGTAAAATAGAAAGGAGACCTTTGTTAATATTTTTCTTTCACAGGTACCTACTGAGGAAGAGTGCTCTGGAACTATTTATGGTGGATCGCTCAAACTTCTTCTTTGATTTTGGGGTATCTAAAAAACTCTCTCTGTTACATTATATTTATCTCTTTCCTTGGATTTTCAAGTCTCTCGCTCCTCTCACCAATTACTTTTATGATGTTTGATGAACACCATAGAACACCGAGGGACGAAAAAATGCTTGTCGGGCTATTGTTCAAGCAAGGCCTCCTCTTTTGAAAGATATTTACTTGGCAACTCAGGTTTGGTTTTTTCTTCCTCCGTATGCCCATTATTTAGTGCATGCATGGTGGCAAAAGCTAGGAACCAAGCTGAGTAAATATTTCCTCTGTGCTACAAAACTTACGTAAATTGTTTACTTTTTAGAGGCCAGATCAACTTTTGGAAAGAACACAGTTGATGCAGCGGTGGGCTAGATGGGAGGTAACCAAAGAATAGCCTTCATTTAAGTCAAGCAATTTCATTTATTCCCCTAAATAAACATCTGGAAGAGAAGTAATTCTAGCTGGATCCTTGTATCTTTTCTGCAGATCAGCAATTTTGAGTACCTAATGCAGCTCAACACATTGGCTGGGCGGAGTTATAATGACATCTCTCAGGTAAATCTTGTGCTAGTGAGAATGCTTTTCTTATGTGAAATATATCGTTTACTTTTGTGTTATCTTTATCTATTATGTATGTCTTTGCAGTATCCTGTTTTCCCATGGATTCTGTGCGACTATACATCAGAAATTCTGGACCTTTCAAATCCATCTAACTACAGGGATCTTTCCAAGGTGCTACTACTTGTATTTTGGCTCTATGCCTGCATATATTCCATTAAACTGAAAACTGATTGGAAATGTGGGTCTGTATATGTGCAGCCAATTGGCGCATTGAACCCGGAGCGACTGAAAAAGTTTCAAGAACAATACTCTAGCTTCGAAGATCCAGTCATCCCGAAATTCCACTATGGTTCACATTACTCAAGTGTTGGAGTAGTAGGTTATCTTCTCTATGATATCTGCCACAATTGCTTCCATTTACGATATATAGTTGGATAGAGTTTTCACTTATGATGGTCCCTGCAGATGATTTATCATTTGTTTTTATCTCTTGTGGATAGGTGTTACATTATCTAGCTAGAGTTGAACCTTTTACTACCCTTTCAATTCAAATGCGAGGTGGGAAGTTCGATCCTACAAACCGCATGTTCTCAGACATTGCAGCCACTTGGAAAGGAGTTCTCCAAGATATGAGTAATGTGAAGGAGTTGGTAAGAATTGGCTCCTCCCAAAATCACCAAATCTAGTAGCTTTAATCATTTTCTTCTTCTTTTCAAGTGCAGAGCGTAGCCATATTCATGCCTCTCATTTTGCTTGTAGGTTCCAGAGTTGTTTTACTTTCCTGAGGTGTTGACTAACGAGAACTTGGTTGACAAGCTTGGTATGGGTTTATTTCTTATTCCTTTTCTTGTCCAGACAAAATGTTACTCCTGAAACAAGATACCATCTTAATATGATGACATTGTTCTTTTTACCCATCAGATTCTGTAAAACTTCCTCCTTGGGCTAAAAGCCCGATTGACTTTGTACACAAACAACGAATGGCTCTTGAGAGCGAGCATGTCTCGGCACATTTGCATGAATGGATTGATCTCATTTTCGGGTAGGTTTTCTTCTTGGACTGACACCTTGTATCTACAAAAAAAATTCTGTGTAAGATTAGTTAAATTTGTTTTATGACTTACGTTTTTCTTATGAACTTATTCGTTTAGGTATAAGCAACGTGGAAAGGAAGCTACACTGGCAAATAATGTTTTCTTCTACACTACCTACGAGGGGACTGTTGATATTGATAAGATCACAGATCCAGTAAGTTATCTTTGTAGTACTATTGGAGTTTCTCAGTTTCGGTATTACCTTATTTCTGAAACTTTCATGTGGCTATTTGATGAAGGTAAAACGACAGGCTACTCAAGACCAGATAGTTAATTTCGGGCAAACGCCTTCGCAGCTATTGACTGTGCCTCACATTAAAAGAATGCCTCTAAAAGATGTCATTCATATGCAGGTAAATGCTTATGTAAAACATTCATAGTTCTTCCTCTGTGCTAAATTTTACCATTCAAACTTGACAAACACCTTAAATTCTTGTTTAGACCATCTTCCGGAATCCAAAAAAGATAAAACCGTATCCTGTTCCAGCTCCAGAACACTGCAACTTACCTGCTGCAGCCATCAAGCCATCTTCGGATACTATTGTGATTGTTGACATGAATGTGCCTGCAGCACATATTGCACAACACAAGTGGGAACCAAACACTCCTGATGGCCAAAATACTCCTTTCATCTTTCATCACGGGAAGCCGAGTTCAACTGGCGGAACATTGATACGCATGTTCAAGAGTGACTGGGAATATCCCCAAGCACAAGCATTTGCCTCATCAGGAATCAGAAGTTCGTCTGTCACTGCTATAACTAACGACGGAGAAATTATCACTGGTAAGAACTTTTTAAGGCTTTGAGCTCTGTGAAAGTTTGGTGATTGGTAATATATTTCATCGTTTTATTGAAAATCCATGTATGTTAATTAGGTGGACATGTGGATAACAGCATCAAGGTAGTCTCATCTGATGGAGCGAAAACACTGGAAACAGCTTTTGGTCACTGTGCTCCTGTAACATGTCTGGCTCTGTCTCCAGGCAACAACTTCCTCGTGACAGGTTCTCGAGATGCAACTGTTTTGTTGTGGAGATTTCACAAGGGATTCACATCTCAGACAAGCGAGTCTGAGCAGACAACAAGCTCTGTAACACCTTCTTCCGTAAGCAGCAACAACTTGGCGGACAAATCCAAAAAGCGTCGCATTGAAGGGCCCATACAAGTGCTCCGTGGCCACCAAAGAGAAATAAGTTGTTGCTGCGTTAGCTCAGATCAAGGGATCGTCGTTTCGTGCTCAGAGTCATCAGATGTTCTATTGCATTCCATAAGGAAAGGTCGACTAATAAGACGGCTTGTTGGCGTTGAGGCCCGTGCTCTTTGCATTTCTTCAGATGGAGTTATAGTAGTCTGGAGTAGCTCAGAAAGTTCTATCAGCACGTTCACCATTAATGGAGTTCTCATTTCCAAAGCAAGACTTCCTTCCTCTTGTACCATAAGCTGCATGGAACTATCCATGGACGGACAAAATGTTGTGATTGGCGTGAACTCATTTTCCGACATTGATGGATCGAGGAGTTTTAACAACGTTACTAGTGAAGAAGATTCATCAAATAGAAGCAAAGAAGTAGAGAGATTGGATATACCATCTCCTTCAATTTGCTTCCTCAACTTATACACTCTCCAGGTGCTACTATAAGAACAATTTAATTAATGCAAACACTAAATTGCTCTTGATTTCTTTTCTAGGATATTGTCTCCTAACAAGCCAAAAATTAATCTTCTGTAGGTATTTCATATGTTGAAGCTTGGTGAAGGGCAGGGTATAACCGCTATGGCTCTGAGCACAGACAACACTAACCTCTTAGTTACCACAGAAGATGAACAGCTGATCATCTTCACAGATCCAGCTGTAAGTTTTGTTACTCTGTTCGCATCGCTTCTACATTAATTGCTACCATCTACTCCAGTTACAAGACCCCTAATGGTTTTGTATCAGTTGATATAACTTTCTGTCATTGCCTTGTAGACTTGAAAATATCTTGAACTATAAAATCAGCAAAAGATCATAACATAGTAAGAAAACATAACCTATGTTTGTAATTGTTTGCAGTTACGCTCGAATGAGGTGGATAAGACACTGAAGCTTGGCTCAGAATGACGAAATGTTTGTAACTGTTTGGACAATATCAACATCAATTCACCGTGAAATGTCTCACTCCAAGATCTGTCGGACGAAACTTGCAGCCGAGCAACAATGGAGTTGCAGAGGGAAGTTAGTTGGCTAATGATGGGGAAGAAGAAGAAGCTAAGAACGGATATTTAATGGTGCATTATTCAAGATATTGAATTCAAAAAACCAACTCCGACTTCTTGATTCTTAAGCTTTTTTTCTATATTCTTGCCATGTAGTGCTTTCCTTTCTATTTTGTCAAATTATATTACAGTTTTGAAACATAGAATATCCCATTAGACTTTGAAGAAGATAAGAAAGAAGATGTTTATTCGTATAAAAGAGAATTATGAGTTGCTTGAGCAATTCCAGCTCGGACCTATCAATTGGGATAGATCACAAGACACATACAAAATACAACAACAGATCGACTGATCAAAATAGGGAACACGAAGACAAACACACGTGCACAATTTTGCATTGATTTTAGCCTCCATGCCACCCACAGACATCACTACAAAACATCGGACATTAATGGGTATGAGGGTAGTTGAGCTTCTTCTTCGTCCATCTTCTTGCATATGTAAATAAAATGGGAATCAGGATCCTCCAGAACATAATCATGTGGCAACATTCCCTCGCTTGTCAGAGGTATAGCTTCCATACACGATTTTTCTGACGAGATGCAACTTTCCGGCCTTTGAAATCCTGGTCTTGCTGCAAGAAACCTCAAAGGAATGAAGCAAAGAAGAACACAATTCATAAGAAATTTTTACAGGCAAGAAAAAAGATGAGAGCTTACGTATAATGTATAAGGAGATCTTCCAGTTGTAAGCAGGACGAGTCAAATGAGTCATTCTCACTCTGGGATCACCGTAAGTTATCTACCAAAACAAACACAAAATATCTTACATATCTTCTAGTAACAGTGACAATGACTATGAACAGTTTCAGACATAAGTAAAAGTATATTACCAAAAAGTAGGTCCCTCCTGGTTTAATCAGCCTGCAAAATGAAAGAGAAGAGTTTTGTTGGTTCATATAAGAGGGAATACATATCAAAATAGAATCCAAAAATGGCATAGAATCTATATGAGATGATGATCCAGGAGGAGCAGCCATGATATTACTATTAGTGACCTGCTAACTTCACCCAACATTCTGGTAGCACTTAGAGGAGCATCATTGCCACACTGGAATCCACCGTACCACACAAAAGAAGAAAACTTTTAAAAAAACGCATGTAGACATGAATACGAGAAACAAAGGATCAGATTCCGTACCATCAACGAATCAAGGGTTCCTACACAATCCAGCAGCCACTTCAAATAAGCTTTCCACCATAATAAAACCAAACAAACAAAAAGAAAGAACAGAGCAATTGGCTGGCTACAACATACCTTTATCAATGACAGTATCAAAGTACTCGTCCTCAAAGTAGCTCATATCTCTAACATCCATTTGCATATCTGTTGGGTAAACAAACAGAGTATATGACCTCTAGAAGATTCTTACTTTAATTATATTTAAAGTATTTAGTTGATTTAAAAAAAGAAAGTGTTACACTTGAGCTGAGGAACAGAGGAATATTTGGTTTGCATCATCTCAATAGCCACAGAAGAGATATCAACATTCATAATGTCCTCGTACCCGTCCTTGACCATATCCTCTGACATCACTGCACCAAAGAGAAGATAAACAATTGGATGATGCTTCTTTCGAAAGTCAAATTCAATCAATGGTAAGAGTAAGTTGTTTGAAAGGCAATTGCAAGTGGAAAGAAGAGAGAGATTTATTTACGGGAGTTGCCACAGCCAACCATGAGGACACGTGAACAAGTAGGGACGAAGCTGCGGACAAAAGGACGGAGAGAAGAGTAACGTTGGTACCAGTCGAAGTCAAGCGCGTCTTGCACGTAACGAGCGTCCCAGTAATGAGCGTCGCCATAGTTGTAAGTGTTGCAGCTCGACACGTCCCTCTCCATCTCTCTCTCTCTCTCTCTCCCTCTCTCAAAAAGATCCGATCTGAGATTCTGCGGCGGAGCTTTTGTCTTCGGTCGTTTGTCTTTGACCGGCTTACGCAGTTTGGGCTTATTACAGGCCCAGTATAAAATCATGTGAAGCGGAAGAGTGACACGTGCTCACACGTGTTATTAGCATTGTTAATGGGCTTAAATCATGGGATAAAGCCTCATCTCCGCCCGTTATTAATGGTTAACTGATTCGGGAAGGTTTCGTTGATGAGTTTATAACACGATATTATAAATATTAGTGCTTTGTCGGGAAATTAGAACCTTCTTTCCATTTCTAAAAGATGATACCAACTACTTATTGACCAAATATTTAAAAATTGATACCGACACTTACTAACACAAACACTAAACTTTGAATCCTTTTGAGATCAATGCCTTTTCAAATCTAAGCAGCAATGAGTAAACTCAAATCAATTTGCTGTAGCCTCAAGTGTTGAAAAAATTAATATATTAGTGCTGTAGTTAGCTAGTTGACCATGTTTAACATGGTCTTGATTTAAGTCTTAAGTTAAGACTCTTCGTAAACATTAAATCATTACCAAATCATAGGGAATGACGTCAAAAAAAATAGTGTAAAATTATAACGGTTGCTTTTGGAAAAGAAGACCAAAGCCCTTTTCGTAATTTCAGGCTCTTTTAGCAAAAAGCAAGCACGTGTTCTCAAATTAACCATAGTTAAAACCTTTCAAATATGTATAACCATGGTTAAAATGTTAGCTAACCTCTTTTTTTAATAAAACCAAACCCTTTTCTTCTTTCATCTCTCTCTCGTTGTCTTCTCACTTTCTCTCTACTCCCACAGACTTCAACTCAAACGTCACAAATTCCAATGGCGGCATCACGAGCTTTCTCTCTCCTCGCACTCGCTCTATCTCTCCTCGCAGTCGCTTCCACCGCCTTCGGCCATAACATCACTCAAATCCTCTCCGATACACCGGACTATTCATCATTCAACAGCTACCTTTCCCAAACGAAACTCGACGACGAAATCAACAGCCGAACTACCATCACCGTCCTCGTACTCAACAATGCCGCGATGTCTTCCCTCGCCGGAAAACACCCACTCTCCGTCGTCAAGAACGCTCTCAGCCTCCTCGTCCTCCTCGACTACTACGATCCTTTGAAACTCCACCAGCTCTCTAAAGGCACAACTCTCACCACCACGCTTTACCAAACCACCGGACACGCTCCCGGAAACCTAGGGTTCGTCAACGTCACCGATCTCAAAGGAGGCAAAGTAGGATTCGGCTCCGCCGCTCCTGG
>NC_025691.1:1535400-1537625 GCF_000633955.1 Camelina sativa
TCCAAGCTCGACTCATCCTACACCAAGTCCGTTAAACAAATCCCTTACAACATCTCCGTCCTCGAAATCAACGCTCCGATCATCGCTCCCGGAATCTTAACCGCACCTTCTCCTTCTTCCGGCGGACTCAGCAACATCACCGGACTTCTCGAGAAAGCAGGTTGTAAAACCTTCGCGGGTTTGCTCGTTTCGAGTGGTGTACTCAAAACATACGTATCCACCGTTGAAAAAGGCTTGACTGTTTTTGCACCGTCCGATGAAGCTTTTAAAGCGAAAGGTGTACCAGATCTGACGAAGCTCACGCAAGCTGAGGTGGTCTCGCTCCTAGAGTATCACGCCCTCGCTGAGTACAAACCTAAAGGCTCATTAAAGACTAACAAAGACGCTATCTCCACGTTAGCCACTAACGGCGCCGGTAAATACGATTTAACGACGTCAACTTCCGGCGACGAGGTTATCCTTCACACCGGCGTTGGTCCGTCGAGACTCGCCGACACGGTCGTCGATGAGACACCAGTCGTGATATTCACGGTGGATAATGTGCTTCTCCCCACTGAGCTTTTCGGAAAATCTCCATCTTCGGCGCCGGCACCGGAACCGGAACCGGTGAGTGCACCGACACCGTCTCCGGCTAAGTCACCGTCTCCATTGGAAGCACCAACTCCAGCCGCAGCTTCTCCGCCGGCACCTCCGGTGGATGAATATTCGCCGGAAGGAGCTCCGTCAGACTCGCCGACAAGTTCAGAGGATAGTAATGCGAAAAACGCGGCGTTTCACGTGAAGGCTCCTCCTGCGCTGTTGTTCACCGCATTGGTTGCCGCCACATCTTTCTTGTTATAAAAACCCTTCACAACTTCGCGTAATTTCGGAGAGTGCCACTCTCTTCTTTTTTAGTTTTCGTTCGACGAGTTTATTTATTTTTGTGATTCTTTTTGTCAAGACTGGGATTACAGAGTAATAGTAGTAAGGGTTTTAAGTTAAAAAATCATTTTTAGTTTTTAATTTAGACTTGGATGATTGTTTTTGTGTTTGTTTTTGTTTTGGTTTGTAGTACTGTTGAAACCTGAGATCTCTAATTAACTAGTTTTGGTGTTTGTTGGTCTCAGATAAAACTCACACAAAACCTGAATACTTCGATACTTTATTTGACAGAGATTGCAGACTTTAAATAGCCAAAGTAACAACAAAAGAAACGAAACTTACGGAAGCAAACTAAGAAACCGAAATATTTGAACAACTACTAACTACTCCTACAGACCACGAGCTTATTCGAACTGAAACAAACAACCAAAGACTAATTCAAACCCAACAATGCCTCTCCTAAACTGAAAACAGTAAAATTCAGTTTATTCCAACTTGTGTTCGCAAACTCCCAGCTTCTCCCTCAGCTTGGCAAAGAGTTCCAATCTCAAAGGCTTAGTTAGAATGTCTGCTACCTGATCATCTGTTCCGCAATGCTCTAGCTGAACAACTCCTTCCCTTGTAAGATCCCTTAAGAAATGAAACCGGACATCGATGTGTTTACTTCGACCATGGAGCACTGGGTTTTTTGATAACTTGATAGTCGAACTGTTATCACACAAAACCGTTGTGCTCCTTACTTGCTCTAGTCCAAACTCCTCCAGAATTCTTCTCATCCAAACACATTGACACGTGCAGAATGCAGCAGCCACAAATTCTGCTTCTGTTGTTGATAACGTCACCACTGGTTGTTTCTTGGATGCCCAAGCTACAGCTCCTCCACTCAAAATAAAAGCATACCCACTCGTACTCCTCATATCATCCACATCTCCAGCATAGTCATTGTCCGTATAGACAGTTAACACTTCACCACCTCCTCTCCTATAAAGCAGACCAAAAGACAGCGTACCTTTTAAGTATTTGAGCACTCGTTTTGCACCCTGCAAGTGTTGTTCGGTTGGAGCACTCATATATCTACTCAACAAGCAGACCACAAACATGAGATCTGGTCTGGTTGAAGTAATATACATTAAACTTCCCACCAGCTGCTTGTAAAGCGTTTCATCCACTTTGCTTCCCTCACCATCCTTTGAGAGCTTTGTTCCCGGAACAATTGGATTCTTGACAGCATTACCACACAGCAAATTGAATCGCTCCAGAATCTCTCCCGCATACTTGCTTTGATGAATAAAAATCCCGTCTGCATCTTGTACCACTTCGACACCAAGAAAGTACTTCATTCGACCCAGATCAGTCATATCAAA
>NC_025691.1:1538517-1553274 GCF_000633955.1 Camelina sativa
TCTTGACAGCATTACCACACAGCAAATTGAATCGCTCCAGAATCTCTCCCGCATACTTGCTTTGATGAATAAAAATCCCGTCTGCATCTTGTACCACTTCGACACCAAGAAAGTACTTCATTCGACCCAGATCAGTCATATCAAATTCATTCTTCATAGATGAATTAAACTTTTCCAGCATATCAGAATCATTTCCCATAAAGATCAAGTCATCTACATAAAGGCTAACAATAAGAATTTTGTTACCTTCTCCCGTCTTAATGAACAGAGTATGTTCATATTCACACCTTTGAAACCCTTCTTTAGCAAAATACGCCTCAATTCTGCTATACCACGCTCGAGGTGCCTGCTTGAGACCGTACAAAGCTTTCTTAAGCTTATATAATTTGTGTTCCTCTCCCCTTTTGATGTAACCTTGTGGCTGTTTAACATACACCTCTTCTGACAACTCTCCATATAAAAATGCAGACTTGACGTCTAATTGAAACACGCACCATTGTCTCTGAGCTGCCAATGCTGAAATCATGCGAATAGTATCCCATCGTGCCACTGGAGCAAAGACTTCATTGTAGTCCACACCATGTTGTTGAGCATACCCCTTTGCTACAAGTCTTGCTTTGTATTTGTCTACTTCACCTTTTTCTCATTAAGCTTCGTCTTGTAGACCCACTTCACACCAATTTTCTTTGCTCCCTTAGGAAGCTCTATAAGCTCCCATGTATTGTTCCTCTCAATCGACTCCAGCTCAGCTTCCATCGCCCCCAACCACTTCTCTTCTGTGTTTGCTTCTTCAAATGTTGACGGATCATCGAGAGAAGCAAACATAACCATATTTGTGACTTCTTCTTCTTCTGACAATTCTTCTCCAATAACATAATCTCGTAAATAAGAAGGTGGCTTACGAGTTCTTTGCAGTGGAGCATGTGGTGATTGTGGCGTTAATGGAGCTTGCGTCAATGAAGCTTGTGTTGGATGAGGTGCTGCAGGTTCTTGTGGCATCACTAGAGCATCTGATAGCTGAGGTTCTGCATCATCTATTTTTTCTCCATCAGACTCATCACCTTCCCAGATGAGTGGTTCCTCATTTGTTTCTCCACCACTAGTTCCCCAGTTCCAACCCTTTTCTTCTTCGAACACAACATCACGACTTGTTATAACACTCTCAGTGGCTGGATTGTAAAGTCGGTAGCCCTTTGATTCGCTGCTCACCCCAATTAATACACAAGTAATGCTTTTGTCGTCAAGCTTCTTACGTCTTTGATCTGGAACGTGTACATGTGCAAGGCAACCAAAAACTCTGAAATAATCCACTGATGGTTTTACTCCACTCCACATCTCCTCTGGTGTTTTTCCTTGTAAAGCAGATGTAGGACTTCTGTTTAAAACATGTACAGCCCATCTTGTTGCTTCTGACCAGAATTTCTTTGGAACTTCTTTATCCTTCAAGATGCACCGGACCATGTTCATAATTGTGCGATTCTTGTGTTCTGCTACTCCATTCTGCTGCGGTGTAAATGCTGTTGTAAGTTGTCTGCTTATTCCTCTCTCCTCACAGAAAAACTTGAATCCGTTGGATGTGAACTCTCCTCCTCGGTCGGTTCTCAAGCATACCAACGTTTCACCGGTTTCTCTCTCAACTTGACTTGTAAACCTTGCGAACAGAGCGAATGTATCAGATTTATTTGATAGAAAATAAGTCCAGACCTTTCTGCTGTAGTCGTCGATGAAGGTTAGGATGTATCTTTTGCCACTGTTCGAAACTGGAGAGATCGGACCGCAGAGATCCGAGTGCACCAACTGTAGACGTCGTGAAGATTGCCACAAGCTTTTCTTTGGAATGGTTTCTCGATGTTGTTTCCCTGCCAAACAACTAACGCATGCTGCTTCTCCTCCACCATTCTTCAATTGTGGTATCCCTCTCACCATGTTCTGATATTTCAAGGTCCTCAGCCCCTTGTAATTGAGATGTCCGTACCTGCGATGTCAAAACTGGAACTCATCTGCGGATGTGGTTTGTAGACATTCAGGTGCAACATCTAATCCATGTATTGCTGCCATGACTTTAAACAATTTGTTACGAGTCATGAGGGATTGCAGGATTAGTCCAACTCTTGGATGGAACAGCTTGAAGACTCCATTCTTTATCAACACTTCACACCCTTTCTCCAGGAGTTGTCCAATGCTAAGTAAGTTGCTACGCAAATCAGGAACAAAATAAACATCAGAGATGGTGTGAGTTCTTCCCTCCAGTCGTAGACTCACATCTCCTTTCCCCATCACCCCGAGCTGCAAATTGTTACCTAGCTTCACCGAATGACGAAAATTTTCATCAAGTGTGGAGAACCAGGTCTTGTTTCCACACATGTGATTGCTGCAGCCCGAGTCCAGGAACCATGCTTCTTCCTTCTTGTTTCCTTCTGTGAATGCCATGAGCAACACATCCTCATTTTCTCCATCGACCTCAGCATAGTTTGCTTTTCCATTCCAATTTGGACATTCATATTGAAAGTGTCCAAGTTTGTGACATTTAAAGCACTCGATTGTAGCTTTGACAAAAGATCTTCCTCCTTGACCTCTTCCTCTTCCTTGGCCCATTCTTCCTCTGCCTCTTCCTCCTCTATCATCATATGAGACTTTCAGCATTTGATCTTCGCCTCCATTAACAGGTTTCTTCATCTTCTGCTCATGTACTAGTAATGAGCTCTGCAATGCATCGACTGAAAAATTATTAATGTCTTTCGATTCCTCAATCGAACAGACAATGTAATTGAAATTCTCAGTCAATGTGCGCAAGATCTTCTCCACTATCTTGACGTCTTGCATATCATCGCCACAATTTCTCATATCATTGGCCACCACCATTATTCTAGCAAAGTAATATGTGACTGATTCTCCGGTCTTCATCTCCAACAGCTCAAAATTCCTTCTCAAGGTCTGTAGTTGAGCACGCTTCACCCGTGAGTTCCCCTGGTACTTGATCTTCATTGAATCCCATAGTTGCTTAGAAGTATCCTTCATTGTAATCGTTTTGAGAACAGCTTTGTCGATTGCACTGAACAGATAGTTCTTTGCCTTGAGATCTTTCAATCTCGCTTCAGCAAGTGTCTTCTTCTCCGCGTCGGACAGAGTTTCTGCGTCGGTTGGCTCAACGAACCCATCTCTCACCACACCCCAATACTCCTTTTATTTCAACAAGTTCTCCATAAGGAGACTCCAATGATCATAATCCCCATCAAATCGAGGAATGCTTGGCTGCGCAAAACTGCTTGATTCAGCCATCTCACTCACCCTCTTACTTGTGTTTCTCTCACTCTCAATTTATAGCTCTGATACCAAATTGTTGGTCTTAGATAAAACTCATACAAAAGCTGAATACTTCGATACTTTATTTGACAGAGATTACAAACTTTAAATAGCCAAAGTAACAATAAAATAAACGAAACTTACGGAAGCAAACTAAGAAACCGAAATACTTGAACAACTAATAACTACTCCTACAGACCAGAAGCTTATTGGAATTGAAACAAACAACCAAAGACTAATTCAAACTCAACAGTGTTTTGGTTTTTTCGTCTTCTTGGCCTTTATAATTTGTTCTAATAAACGCTTAACCAACGTCGTAATTTTTTTTTTTTTTTTTGCGTGGATTCTCGTGTTACAAATTTCACAATGCAGTGGTTCGTCGGAACTTGAACTTGTCCCACGTGTGAGAGAAAGCGAAGATCCCCCTCGGGTCCACCGTCCACGTTCCTTTATAATTTTCGTGTTTTAATGCTAAGTATTCCTTTCATTAATCTAAGGTAGCCCAATTGTTTTATTTTTCTCTTGAGCCCAATGGGCTATGAGTCCAACAAGCCTGTCGTTTTAATTTGATAAGACGACACTCATTTTAGAAGGTTACGGCTACAAAAAAGTCCCCGCCTTTTCTCTTTGGTCCGAGAGAACTAGAGGAACACTAATGGCGTCGACGTTGGTGACACTGATACATAAGAAATGAACCTCTCCATGCTCTAAACGTCTAGCTGACTCCAAAAGGTTGTATCGTGTCATCTTTAATGTTTTTGGGGCTTGACTATGTAAGCAAAATGATTAAAAAAAAATTGAATCGTTACTTATCATACGCATTATGCATGAGAGTGCTAGGCTAGCTAGGGATTCACATATGGTACCATCTAGTAGTAAAGAAGGGGCGTGGTGGTTTTTATATGGACCACTGTCACCACTCTTATGAATCAAAAACTCATTATTGTAGCAACTCCTAAAATTTCCCACAGCCTATGGTAAATCTTTTGCCATTTATGATCCTTCTTCTGTGCTTTTTATTTTATTATTCTCTGGCTTGTCTGACATGAAGAAGAGCAACCTTCATCTCTTTGTTTGTGGTAGAGAATATGCCCTACTCTAAGGAATGGCTATAAATAGTAACGAATATAGGTGTGGAATCATAACTACTTTGATCATTTTGAAGCATGATAATAATTCTGGATGTTGACTAGCTCCTACAATTTGCAATTTAGTCTTTAGTAGTATTTAGTTTCTTCACCTTCGTTTATTATTTTCTTTCTTTGTTTGTCTTTCTACACTTGGTTGCATCTCAAGAAAATATCAACACAAGAAATGAGTAGAGTTTTTCTAGTGGTCCTAGTCCTTCGATCAATTATATTTTTTCACTATTCATATCACATGCTTAGATTTTACATAGGAACAAAATATATAAGTCTCTTCGGGACTAAGGTTATTTCCTTAACATTAGACCCTAGTTATGAGGGAAACCAGGTTTGAACACGATATGCCAAACCGCGAATCCAAGACTTCGACCTTTGAAATGGGTTGGTAGTAAGTTAATGGAATCTTCTTTGAGCCTTTTCTAAACAAAAGGTGCTATGGAGAAATATAACTTTGTATAGCAAATCACAATTAAAGTAATCAATTAGTATGAAATTGAATGAATTGTTATTGTTATGGTCGATTTGGTATATGTACCTCTCAACTACTTCTACTAAGTTTCTCTAATAGTACAGTAAGTATTCAATCAAGAACAAGAAACTGAGACTCCGAGAGAGAGAGAGAAGATTCTGTTTTGGTCTTCTTCCTCATCATCTTCGTCCTGAACTCATGCATCCCTGGCCCCTTCTATAATCATGAGTTTCCTTTTGCCATCATTACCTTCAAAAGCCTTATCTTTTTTTCATCTCTCTCTTTCTCAAAAGACACAACAGTTTTGTAGATCATGATCCTATATATAATGCTTACTCTTCCATTGTGCTTACTCAGTTCTTGTGCGGAATAAAACCATAAAATGTGTCTTAAACCCTCAGAGACACCATTCCCAGACACTCAAACATTAACGATGAGATCAGCTTCGCACCATCACAGACGCAAATCTAAGAAACAAATCCATATTCGTGTCCTTAATCTCACCAGGTTCAGTTTCATCTTCCGTATATATCAAGCTTCTTCACACACATTGACTCTGTTTTAGCGATATGAATTTTAACAGCTCTACTCTCTTTTTTCTTTTCTTTGGAGGCAGAAGGAGAAGATTACTGAGAGAGGAAAATAAGGAGATGAAAATGAGAAACTTGAAGCTTCTCGTAGAAAATCAAAGCATCATACTAGAGAACGAGGCTTTAAAAAAGAAAGCTCTTCTTCTCCACCAAGAAAACAACGCTCTGTTTGCTCTGCTTCATCCTACACTTTCCCCTGTTTCCACCTCCTTCCTCTTGCGATCTTCGTAAATCTTGCTTCTTTGATTACGTTTCTTCTCGTCTTCTTCCAGACGATTCCCACCTTTAGTGGGTACAATAAAAATATCAAGCTAATGATAAGTTTTGGTATAAATTAACATGTATCATTAACATGTATCCATGATCATTTTTATGCGTTTAATTTTAATCACATGATGATCGATGTTACCGATCCGTGAGTGATAGCAATCTTGAGGAACAAACTCACACAACTTTATTATGCCATTAATATAACGGAGCCAAACACGCAGAGACAAAACACAATCATCCAAGATGAGACAGAGAGAGAGAGAGAAGTCATCATCATCATCACACAAAGCCCTTAACGATTCATCAACAGATCAAGCATTACAAACCAGTAGGACAACTCTGTGATCCATGTGTGAGTGTCTCATCAGCTAAAATAACCAACAACGAGAAGTATAAACAGAGCCAAATTTTTCAAGGAAAACGGTCTAATATCGACCGATTAAGATGAAGTCATCATCATCAAGCACCTGAACATCTCTCTCTCCTACAAAATGCTCCCTCCCGATTTCCTTGACCAGTTTTACAAACTCAATCCTTTTGGACAGAGGCAATGGCACATAAGGTAATCGAAAAACTGGCCTAGCAACACCTAACTGAGCCAAAGCAGTGTTAACACCAATCGGATTTGGTTCTTGGAATACCCAATCAACTAAAGGCAGAAGCTTTGCGTTCAACCCTGAGTTTCTACCTTCAAACATTAACTTCCTCATCAAACCCGGAACTAGATTGCTTGTAACCGATATAACTCCAGTCGCCCCATGAACCCATCTAGAGTCATGACACTGGTCATCATTTCCACTCCACACAACAATTCCATTCTCAGTATACTCTTCAACTCGGTTATTACCAACACATTCCTTAACTCCAGCCATATTCGGGTTCCGAGAGAGTTTAAATATAACCTGTGGAGGTATATCTTGACTCGTTCGACCTGGCACATTGTAAATAATCGTCGGTCCCATATGAAGAACGGTTTGAAAATGAGCGGTCATGCCTTCAATGGATGTTTTCCCATAGTAAGGGTTGATGTGCAGTGCAGCGTGCATTCCCACAGCGAATCCTTGCTCAGTGGCATGTATAGCTTCTTTAGTCGAGTTGCTTCCGGTGTTTCCAATGACTTTGATCCTTCCGCCAAAACAGTTAACAGTATGGCCTATAAGCATTATGTGTTCATCCCAGCTCATCAGTTGGCCTTCACCAGTTGTACCACCAACAATCACACCTTCAGCGCCGTTCTCAATCTGCGTGTTGACTAAGTCATCGTAAGCTTCGAGGTCGAATCTTCCATCAGGTAGATACGGTGTCTTGATGGCTGTGATCACTCTAAGGGACCTTATGTCGTCTGTGTTTGTTCTGCAACCACAAAAATAAAACAAGAGAAATCTGTAGCATGAAACAAAAACCAATAGTAAACATAACTAAGGAAGAGAAGAAACTTAAAAAGAACTCAAATCAACCTGTTTTTATCCTCAAGACTGCGCATTGGAAGATGGAAGTTAGGTACAACAGCTGCTTTTGGAGACACCCATTTCGCATTCCTTGTATGATATAAGCCAATAAACAACAGAAAATTCACAAACTTTAGGCAAGACAGAGTGCAAGTAATGTATATCTCGGCCGGCCACTAAGAGATCATAAGACTATATATGTCTCAGAGACACCAATGACATTAATCCAGCCAATCCTTCCACTTTCAATACCAGATCATTATTTGATACTAGGATTTCAATGACACTAGAGAGCTATCCAAACAAATCCAATGAGATTTGGCAAAGAGAAACTCCACAACAGATATGGGCATATGTAAAGAGAGAGAGAGAGAGAGAGAGAGAGCAACCTCTTGTAGCCATCGAGTTGATGTAAACGAGGGAAATGGAGGGCAGATTCAATGGAGATCAAGCCGTAACCTATCAAAGCTGCCATCTTTCAAACCGTAGATTCAATGGAAACCCTAGTAGAATCAAATTCGAACAACGAGACCAGAGAGATGGCGAGATGATATAATAGTGGGCACACTCCCGAATCCAGATAATCGATGTTGCAGCGAGGCCAACAACGGTTGTGCTCCGGAAGTGGTGACTGCGAATGGTGACGTCAGATTCCGGCAGAAGTAATAGGTTTGTAAGGAAAAGGAGTAAAACAAGAAAGCGGCGGGAGAGAAGAACTTAGCCGCCGGATTGAGAGAAGATGATGATGATCTACGAAGGAGGCCGCTTTAGGGCTTCCTTTTTTAATTGGGCTTTAATAAGGTTGAGAGATTCGGCCCATAAGCCTCCGCGCGTCTCATGCCCGTGAGATAAAATAAGATTTTATAACGTTCATATAGTTGTGATGTTGTCATTCATTCATTGCACAATTCTATTTCATCAGTTATTTTCAGAATTTTGTTGTTCGATAATCTTTCCAGTCGAAATTTTCGTGAATATAAAGTCCTATAAGCACACAAAATAAGATTGACTCTTGTGTAAAGTACTAACAATTAATTATGTTTACAAAATTACACACAACGCGCGTAAATGTTTGTGCACAAGTATCAAAAGAAAAAGAACAAAGTCATAAAAAAAGTGTCTGCCAATGCAATCACCTTGTTCCTAGTTTTGCCACTGTCATGATACCAGCCGCGGAATGCTCCTTTATTTTTTTTTTAAGTGAAACACAGACAAAATTTGAAAACAAAATTAACTATCAAAAGAAAAAGAAAAATGAAGATAATAATTGATACCAAATCTAGTGTCGTCAAATTAAGTACGATAGCTTTCATGTGGGTGTAAAGTTTTGACGTGAGCATGTAGTATAAGCTTTGCGGAAAAAGGTTACAATAGATATTTTATATATGTAAAAATAAACATATAAAGTACCAAACATCAAAAGTAATATTCAGCAAAACAAATTTGCCACTAGTACTTGGTTGACTGAGTAAACCAGTCACATTTCATACAATTCTAATTCCGTATCAAATCTTGATCAAGCTGTAACTATTTATCCGAGAGAAAACACATGAAAAGTAACATTCGAAAGCAACTAGGTCATCATAAACATCTAGTCAGCGCACGCAAAAGCCTAACACTCACCCTTTAGAAGACCAATCCGAGAACCAGAGCATCTCGGATGCACAACACACATTCTTGATCCGATTCAAAACGCTAGGGCACAATCTAAGAATTCCCAAAAGCATGACGCATTGATCAAACATTAAAATAAAAACCTAGTTAAATCTTTAGAAATTTTAAAAGTCACAAAGAAAGAAGAATACGAGAGTCTGTAGTGCATTAAAAATTAATTATCTTAGAAACACGGTCGTTGCGTTTCCCAATAAGCTTCACGATCACCTGGCAATGAAACAGAGTTAATTAAATTCCACGGCGACCCCATTAACTGCTTCTACGTTTGCGTTCCAACCGCCCTATCCGCGTTTCCATCTATTTCTCTTTGAGGTTCCACTTCCACCTCCTCCTCCTCTAATGGCAGCCTCTCGTAGGCTGCTTTCCAAATTAAGCTGCCATAATCACTACCGGACCTGAAGTCATAAGCGGTCCCACCACATTGCCTCCGACTACTTGACCTTGACCACAGGCTAAGTAAACCGTTAGACCAGACGCAGCTGGTGGAGCTGGTGGAGGAAGAAACGAGCCCGAGAGAGAAATAATCTCCAACCGTCCGTGTAAACTAACGACGCCTCCACCAGGCTGTCTAACGTTTACGTTTGTAACGGCGCCGTTCCCGGTCAAGACGCAAACGCCACGCTGACGGCGTCTAGCAAAGACGGCTAAGCTTTCCATCACATCACAGCCGTTGGTTATCTCCATGACGTGGCATCGAAGAGAGTTTGCGGCGTCTCGTGTGACTATGATCGGTGCTTTGGGTTTGTTCTTGGAACCAGCGGGTCTGCCACGTGGTCTTCTCAAAAGTGAGTGGATTTGGATTGTGTGTGTTGGGTGCGCGCGCGAATGTGTTTGACCGCTTTAGAAAAAGAGAAGTTGCGTAGGTCGACCAAGGAACTACGACGTTTGAGCGTGATTCATTCAATCCATTATGTGCTCACACCCACCCACTTACCCGACCGATCCGACCCACCAGTTCAGGTTTTGTCCTTATTTGTGAGAGAGGAGCCAATTAATGATGGGCGCATGTGGCTCTGAAACCCATGCAACGCAACACAATTTAACAATATGGTCGTGATCGGCTAGTGAACATGTTTTAACAATGATCGTCTTCACTAGTTAGTCGTTGTACGTTTACCTTTTCTTTAATTCACATTGTAGTAAAGACTATAGTACTAATTTATTATGTAAGAAGACTTGACTAATTTTGTCGAAATAGGCTTCAAACCTCGCGTTTGAGAATGAGTGAGTCTATCGTGCAACGTTTTTCTACTTTAGACTTGTTCCACGGATTACCCAAACAGAACTTGACAAAATTAAAAATCACTCCGCACAAGGATAAGTACGGCGCCGTATTGTCGGAAACCAGTTATAGCTCTCAAATATTGGGTCTACGAGAACTTAAGCCCATCGTCTGTGAACCGCGATGAATTAAAAAAGAGAACTCTATAAAGGCAGGCAGGCAGGCAAGCAAGCAAGCATTCACATCGCGCCAAAGTGAAAGATGAAAAGCCAAAAAGAAAAGAGAGCAAAAGTTAGCACCATTGGAGTAAAATCGGGCCAACAGATAAGCCAAGCATATCCGCGAGAGCAATCTGAACCTCGTGAGAGCCGTGCTCGCAGCTAATCAAGCTAGCCAGAAGTGGGAATAGGCATGTCAGGTTCTTCTCAAATGATGCCTCTTCCAATGTACATATTGCATGAAGTGTTGCAACTATAAGAGGAGCTCTTGCTGCTAGTTCCCTTCGTTTTCCTGATCCCAAAGGTATTCTCCATCGGTATTCGCTGGCCCGTGATGATTCTGATTGTTGTTTTTTCGCAGAAGAAGAAGTCTCGATGTAGAAGTTGAGAATTTCTTGACAGATGTTGACTAGAAGTGACTCTATTTCCTCTGTCTCTTCTGCTCCTTTGGTTTTAGCTGTAACAAGATTCTGTAAAAATGTGAGGCAGATTTGGTAAGACTCGTTTTCAAGACGAAGTAGTGGAGGATCTTGCATCTGTGTCATTGGTCCTAGCTCTTGCAGTCTTGAACGGAGGATTGTGTTACTGTTTATTCCGTGAGCATGTAAAGCTACACTGTGCAATGCATCGAAGAGGACTAATGTGTTTTTCGCAGAAAGCTGAGGTCTGTACATGTTGTAAATCTCCATCACAGCCTGAAAAAACATAGAAATAAACAACATCAACATCAACAAAACTTGCATAACTTTTTTGTAATTTGTAAACGGACATACCAAACGCAAAAGGAGTTTATCCTTCTGTTTGTGTTTGAACAATTACAAAGAAATATTTCGATGAGAAATAATAAAACTTGTGGGTACATTTGAAGGAAAACGTTATTATAGTATGTTAACGTAAAGGCTTGAGAGGAACCAACCTGAATCAACAAAAGCTGAACAGCGGCTCGGCACTTAGCATCAGAGATAGCAACATAAAGACGGGTTGTTGTTCTCTGGCTCTCTTCATTAGCATCTCCGCCAATTGGAGGAGCAGACTCAGCATTACTATTCTGAATGTTGAGAGCATTTCTCTGGCTTCTCTCTACATATTCTTCACTGAGGAAATAAGAAAAATCTGGGCACGTTGTTTTCGCCGCTTCTTTTAAAGATGACACCACCTCTAACCACTTTTCTTCAGAGAACAAGCCATCGGCATCGCTCATCAGACGAACAAACGCAGCAATACCAATCCCTGCAAGGCTCTGGTGAGGTCTCTTTATGAAACTCACAAGAAGCTTTAGTACATTCTTTAGAAGTGGATTCACTGTAGCGTAGAATTTGACAAAGAGATCCACTACAAGCTGTAGTGCTAATGTACATGTCTCGTAGAGCCATGCATCATGATCCAGCTCATCCACATCACCACCATAACTTCCTTGATCAGCAGATTCGTCTTCGCCAGAAGGATCAATAGAATGCCGCACGTAGTCGAATATAGGAAATAACACAGACTCGAATACTTTCTCCCATAACGGTAGAGAAAATAAATGGCCATGGTTGCGTAAGGTATCAAACATAATCTGTAGTGCGCTTTTCCTGATTTCTGGTCTTGGATCGAAACTAAGCTCTGATAAGCCTGAACATTGTACATAGGAAGGTGAAACACATAAATATCATCTTCAATAAGAGCCAAAAAAGGTAGTTAAAAAATGCCTAGTGTAGAGACTAATTAATTTAATGTTATACCTGATAGTAAGGGAAACCAAAAGTAGAGATGATTATTGTTGTTTACAATCTCTCCGTTCTCTTGTTTCCCACTTTTTCCAGTGTGGAGAGATGACTGAGTAATCTTTCCAGAAGTTTCCTTGTCTTTGTTTGTTGATGGCGATTTAAGATCTCCTTCTGCAAGCTTCGTTGCACAATATCGGAGGAAAGCTATGGAACTGAGACTGATATCCTTGCTAAATCTATTATTGGTGAATGCAACTAGGCAATTCACACAATCTGTAAAAGTGGTAGTTTCTGTCTCAGTGATGTATGGGAAGTATTCTCGGATAATCTTCTCAATAATCTCAAAGGACAAAAACACAATATTTTTGTGGTCGTCATATGCCGCTGTGGTAAAAACCTGCAAAGAAAGAAAATACTTTGTGAGGACACATTAGTAACCCAAAACCCTCTTGAATAAATGAGGTTACAAGAGAAGTACAATAAATGCCTACCATGAACATGCTTTTCCATCCTGACTTAACATTATTTACACGCGACAATACCATTTGAGAAACACATCGGATGATAAGTTCTCTGATCTCAACATCATTACTTCTACGCATAACAATGACAAATGGTGTCATAAATTCATTCTGGAAGTTGTAATTAGCCAACTCCTCCCGTTCCAGGAATTTCATTGACAACTGGCGCAGGGAATCCATTGCAAAAATTGCAATTGAAAGATTCTCTGAGCATCCAATGGTCACAAAGAAGCCCGATAACACTTGCCAGATGCTTGACCAAACAAGCCTTATGCGATTCATGTTATAATGCCTGTCACCAATTACAAACAGAAAATTGTCAAATAGAAAAATTGCTAAGAACAGAATACGTCTCTTATATACAGTATATGAGAGAAAAGAGAGGAAAGAAACTAGGAGATTCTTACGCTATCTCAACAATCTTCGTGAGGCTAAAAACTCGTGGATTAGACGGAGACCGCAACTCATCCATAGAAACTTTGCAGAGAGCTTTAACAAAGTCTATTATAGCTTCACTGTTTAGTTTCTGACACTGTGAAAATATTTGATTCATTTCACCAACCTGCTCCAACAAGTTCAAGTTTGAAACTATACTGCTCATTTGTTCTCGTCTCACGTTCTTAGAACCTTTTCCGCCAAGACTCATGCTATCGTATGAACCCCTCAAGACACCTGTAGCTGCATATTGACTTTTTCCAGGACCCTTCCTTTTCAGAACAGGAAGTATATATTGTTTGGGCTGCTTTGATTTCTCCGACTCATTTTGATTGGAAGCAAAAAAAGTGGCATCTGGAGGAGCACCTTCTCCCAAGAGATGTAGTTGCTCAAAACGGGAAACACAAGTAAGTATATGCTCCCAAGCATCTTGCAAATAGTTGCCCTCTTCATCTGCAAGTCTGAGAATCGCCTGGAAAACAACCATTATTACTTTGGGATTCAGACAAATTCTACTGGGGAAAAGGCGACAGCAAGATCAGGAAGGAAATATTATCGACATNACTGTGAAAATATTTGATTCATTTCACCAACCTGCTCCAACAAGTTCAAGTTTGAAACTATACTGCTCATTTGTTCTCGTCTCACGTTCTTAGAACCTTTTCCGCCAAGACTCATGCTATCGTATGAACCCCTCAAGACACCTGTAGCTGCATATTGACTTTTTCCAGGACCCTTCCTTTTCAGAACAGGAAGTATATATTGTTTGGGCTGCTTTGATTTCTCCGACTCATTTTGATTGGAAGCAAAAAAAGTGGCATCTGGAGGAGCACCTTCTCCCAAGAGATGTAGTTGCTCAAAACGGGAAACACAAGTAAGTATATGCTCCCAAGCATCTTGCAAATAGTTGCCCTCTTCATCTGCAAGTCTGAGAATCGCCTGGAAAACAACCATTATTACTTTGGGATTCAGACAAATTCTACTGGGGAAAAGGCGACAGCAAGATCAGGAAGGAAATATTATCGACATAAAAGTGATGCAAGGAATAGACTGCGAACGAGCTAAGATGGGGAAAGTATACTCAAGAGACATAGCATGTTCTTTGGTACAACGAAGGAAGAAGACTATTATAAACAATAATCACATAAAAACCTTAATGATGTAAAACACCAACCTTGATGGCTTCAATATTTTTCTGCTTGATATCAGCTGGGGAGTGAAGTGAAGTGAACTTCGCTACTGAAGTCACAAATGCATCTCTATGGGTCTTCATAGACATTAAAGAAGTGGCATGAATTGCATGGTGGAAGCCTTCAAGACATAAGTTAATCACTATCAAATCATCACTCTGGTCTAGCGGCACACTGAATGCAGCAAGCATAGGAGCCCAACAAGCCTCAATCATAAATTTGAGAACAACCACATCTGTGGCAGCATAGTAAGTTGACCTGCAAACTCAATTCAATTTAAATACTGCATCAGCTGAAAGATGCCTAAAAGATGGAACAGTTCAGGAGAGTAGTTCTGAGTTGAATGAATACTATATGTTACAGAAAAATGGTTGTTGATGCAAGGAAGTGTGAGTTATCTTACTCAGATTTGCGAGCTTTTTCCTTAAATTGCTCTTGCATATGCTTCATCAAATCATCACTTGTTTCCGCATATGAATCTCCCCACTGCTTACGAATCACTATGTTTAATATAGCATCCAAACCAAGCATTCTGTTTGAGTATTGTTTCTGTTGCAAAGGTA
>NC_025691.1:1554331-1555128 GCF_000633955.1 Camelina sativa
CCCACTGCTTACGAATCACTATGTTTAATATAGCATCCAAACCAAGCATTCTGTTTGAGTATTGTTTCTGTTGCAAAGGTAGATCATCTTCTTTCATTTTTATCTCATTCTTTGTTATTCTTTCATACAGCGATCTCATGTAGTCCGCAGGTAAATCTTTATCGTCGTCTATCCCACGATTGTTTCTGATAAAGTCATCTGCAGACATCTGTATATGTTCCAAAAGGAAAAAAAAAAGTGCAGAAAAAACGTCATCAACATTCTACCTCAAACTTCCACAGTAACTGTATATACCTAGACAATGAATGAATTAAACCTTGATCTTCACCATGGGGTTGTGCGCATCAGTATTCAGCATGATCACAGAATATGCAAGAACATAAGCTGTGTCTGCGCTAGTAAACACCTTAGGATTACACTTGCAGTAACGTTCAGCAAACTTTTCCATGATTCGGTCAATCTTTTGTGCTTCTCCAGGCAGCCTAAAACCTTCAAGAAAGGTTCTAATTGCCTCATCAAATTCCATGCCTTGAAAATCAAAAGAATCCACATATGCATGCATCACCTTGAGAGGTAACTCTTCTCTTTCTCCAAGATAGTCACCTATCAAAGTTTTATTTAACCCTGACGCATCTTTGAGAAAAGCTGCTATTTCTTCAGGAGATTCACCCACCTTGCCCACGTTGATGAGAAACTCAATACCTTTTGTTGGCTTCCGATTAAAAAGAGAAATACCTTCCTGGGACAAACATTTAAATTAGCATTAACGACCACAGAACAATTATAAAATGTCACTT
>NC_025691.1:1555405-1573930 GCF_000633955.1 Camelina sativa
ATCGACTGTGGATCTGTTGAAGACTCCTTTGGCGGCGCCTTCATGGAGAGCTTACAAAGCGCCCTGAAAACCAGGCAGGCATCCCTCCTCAGCTTATTCTCTATCTGAACTTCTAAATCATCATCTCTCTCAGCGTCTCCATCTGCTAGCTCACCTTTCCTTCCCTCTAGAGCCGACTTGTACATACTTATCTCCCAATACTTTGCGTCCAACATGTCCTTATCAGTGGAGTCCAACAAATCCGTAGGATTCGTAGTCTCCACAGTGGTAGTCCGATATGCCCCATCTTGGCCTACTGATCGTGATCCTGAGCCTGATCCTGGCACTGTCGGGTTCAACACTCCGTCAATATCTTGCACGATTTTGGTAATGAAACCCTGAACAAACTGCGTCATTGTCCCATCCGCATCTGATTTTTCAATCGGCTCCATGAGCTCAGCCACTACGATCGGCTGAATTGGAACCGTTGACGAGTCCGCCTCCATTCTCCGGAACACAATCACCAGTATCTGGATCAGCGAAGCCTTGGCAGTCGTCTGATTCACCACGTTTTTGCTTCCCAAGTAAATGTCGTAGCAAGTGCGTACGACTAGGAGCAAGCATTTGCCATGGATCCTCAGCGAGATGGAGTTAATAGCAGATAACAGAGTCTTTAACACTGGCAATTCAATGGATTCATCTCCCAAATCATGGCATTTACAAACGGACTCGATCAATTTAAAAAGGAGAAGGGACTCCGCTCCACCGGACGGGTCCGATTCACCACGAATGTAGCCATGCGCGATGAGTTTCTGAATGCAGTCAATAGCTGGTTCCACGATCTTGGCGAGGCCTGTGCCACAGGCACTGATCAAAGGGCTGAAGATGAATTCAGAATCGGCGAGAGAGTACTCGATCGAACCACCGTCGTTAAGTGGACCGGGAACAGAGGAATCAGAGTCGGATTCAGCAGCAGCAGAGGACGACGGAGGAGGTGGTTTCTGCGGCGAACCTAGCCGCTCGATAACAGCTTTGCATTCGTTAGCGAGCTTCGAGTGTTTCCGCCACGACGCGTTTTTGACGATCTTATCTAAAGCTGGAGTTACGACTCGACTCAACCGGGAATCAGCTTCCGAGGAAGCCATTCCCAATTTTCACAACGAGCTCAGGTGACTCACAGATCTAGAACAATAGAGCAACAGATACGAAACAGCCTCTCTTCACCGAATTGCGTCGTAGCTCTGAGTCCGATCCGAGTTGGGTCAGCGAGTCTGACTCAAAACCGCTGCAAAAAAAGGAAACTGCAGGGTACAGAGCAGAGAGGTTTGATGAGACGAAAACTTCAGATCGCGTCGTCGCTGTTTGATTTTTCTTCTGCCATCGAAAATGAAAGTTTCATAATTATATGACCAAAATACCCTTCAGTTGACACTGGACTTGAAGAGAGTCACTTTGTAAATTCAGAGAAATTAAAACAACAATTTCGTCATTTATATCACTACATTTCTTAGCTGGTGATCGCCGGGGAATTCGCAGCGTGTTCCCGGTCTAGTGTACGTGCTTTTTATATCCAAACTGGTACAAAACCATACGCATTTGTAATATTACAATCATCAAATTCTCAAAGTTTAGCCTAGAAAAGGCTAATTAAATTTAAAATCTTGGACAAACTACTGAGTCTCGCTCGAAACGCATAATCAAGTATGTAACTGTCCAAATCCTACATTATCAAGAACAAGATTGTTCCAAGTCATATCTGAAACCAAACGATACTTCAACATTCAAATGATTTGGGCGCAAAAGATNGAGTTTCTGAATGCAGTCAATAGCTGGTTCCACGATCTTGGCGAGGCCTGTGCCACAGGCACTGATCAAAGGGCTGAAGATGAATTCAGAATCGGCGAGAGAGTACTCGATCGAACCACCGTCGTTAAGTGGACCGGGAACAGAGGAATCAGAGTCGGATTCAGCAGCAGCAGAGGACGACGGAGGAGGTGGTTTCTGCGGCGAACCTAGCCGCTCGATAACAGCTTTGCATTCGTTAGCGAGCTTCGAGTGTTTCCGCCACGACGCGTTTTTGACGATCTTATCTAAAGCTGGAGTTACGACTCGACTCAACCGGGAATCAGCTTCCGAGGAAGCCATTCCCAATTTTCACAACGAGCTCAGGTGACTCACAGATCTAGAACAATAGAGCAACAGATACGAAACAGCCTCTCTTCACCGAATTGCGTCGTAGCTCTGAGTCCGATCCGAGTTGGGTCAGCGAGTCTGACTCAAAACCGCTGCAAAAAAAGGAAACTGCAGGGTACAGAGCAGAGAGGTTTGATGAGACGAAAACTTCAGATCGCGTCGTCGCTGTTTGATTTTTCTTCTGCCATCGAAAATGAAAGTTTCATAATTATATGACCAAAATACCCTTCAGTTGACACTGGACTTGAAGAGAGTCACTTTGTAAATTCAGAGAAATTAAAACAACAATTTCGTCATTTATATCACTACATTTCTTAGCTGGTGATCGCCGGGGAATTCGCAGCGTGTTCCCGGTCTAGTGTACGTGCTTTTTATATCCAAACTGGTACAAAACCATACGTATTTGTAATATTACAATCATCAAATTCTCAAAGTTTAGCCTAGAAAAGGCTAATTAAATTTAAAATCTTGGACAAACTACTGAGTCTCGCTCGAAACGCATAATCAAGTATGTAACTGTCCAAATCCTACATTATCAAGAACAAGATTGTTCCAAGTCATATCTGAAACCAAACGATACTTCAACATTCAAATGATTTGGGCGCAAAAGATGATCACTTTACAATAGTCAAAAAAGTGAGAATCTTAGTTGAATAAAATTAACAATATATGCAGAGAAACAATCTGGGTTTCACTTTACAAAACCACACAACAAGGAAACTCCTACAACAACCAGCAAAAACAAAAAATCCTTGAAACCTTTGTAATAGAAGTATAGAACATATAAAATATACAACCTGATTCCCAGTTATGAAGTGGGGAAGGATATGCATAACGAGATGTGTGAGATAAGAGAGTTAGAACTTGGTTCCTTACCGCGTTTCTACAAAATCTCCCCGTGTCTGAATCCATGGTCTTCACCGTCTGTGTTTGAATCCAAACCACAAGGAGGATCATACCACTTGGAGTTTTCTTGATAGAAGCTATCATCGACTTGTATACCAGCTAAACCTACATCTGTTTCTATACTACCTGCTCCATCGTGTATCATCTCTTTTGTTAGTTTAGATTCTTCACTATTCAGAATGCTCTTCTCATTAAAGTCATTGCATTTCAACCATTTGTCAGACTTGCATGCCTCAGACAAGGTATCTTTTGGACTTCCACAACCCGACGGTGGCCTTATCTCTTCCCAAGGAACAACATTATCAAGGTTCCTCCCAAAACTGTCCTCATCATCTTCAATAAGTTCTGCATCCTTCCCATCTCCATATAAATGCTCGTGATGATGGTCACTCCAATGTGCCAGATCATTACCTCCAACAAGTATTTCATCTGAGTCTGTCTTCTCTGGAAGCAAGCCCGTTGTTCCCTTAGCACTCTCATCGCCGAAATTCCTGATCTTGTTGAGCATCTCAAACAACTCGCTGGACATTGAACCCAACATCTCTTCTGAAAACGTTCCAAGCTTTCCTTCTAGAGTGCCAAGTTCACTCCTTAGTTCCTGCACCTGATGCAAGACAGCTAAACGCATANAAACCACACAACAAGGAAACTCCTACAACAACCAGCAAAAACAAAAAATCCTTGAAACCTTTGTAATAGAAGTATAGAACATATAAAATATACAACCTGATTCCCAGTTATGAAGTGGGGAAGGATATGCATAACGAGATGTGTGAGATAAGAGAGTTAGAACTTGGTTCCTTACCGCGTTTCTACAAAATCTCCCCGTGTCTGAATCCATGGTCTTCACCGTCTGTGTTTGAATCCAAACCACAAGGAGGATCATACCACTTGGAGTTTTCTTGATAGAAGCTATCATCGACTTGTATACCAGCTAAACCTACATCTGTTTCTATACTACCTGCTCCATCGTGTATCATCTCTTTTGTTAGTTTAGATTCTTCACTATTCAGAATGCTCTTCTCATTAAAGTCATTGCATTTCAACCATTTGTCAGACTTGCATGCCTCAGACAAGGTATCTTTTGGACTTCCACAACCCGACGGTGGCCTTATCTCTTCCCAAGGAACAACATTATCAAGGTTCCTCCCAAAACTGTCCTCATCATCTTCAATAAGTTCTGCATCCTTCCCATCTCCATATAAATGCTCGTGATGATGGTCACTCCAATGTGCCAGATCATTACCTCCAACAAGTATTTCATCTGAGTCTGTCTTCTCTGGAAGCAAGCCCGTTGTTCCCTTAGCACTCTCATCGCCGAAATTCCTGATCTTGTTGAGCATCTCAAACAACTCGCTGGACATTGAACCCAACATCTCTTCTGAAAACGTTCCAAGCTTTCCTTCTAGAGTGCCAAGTTCACTCCTTAGTTCCTGCACCTGATGCAAGACAGCTAAACGCATATCGCCACCGACCCCATCAGTATCCAAGTCTTCCTGCACTCCGTAGACAGTTTCTTGATCCATCAATAAATCCTTATGACCAACAACCCGATGCATGATTCTCGCATTTCCATCCGTTGCCCCTGGCTCATGTCCTGAATGGACAGCGTATAGCTTAAAAACAGCTGTCCCTTCTTCCTGGTATACAAAAGTCTTGGTCCTTTCACTGTAGTTAGCAATGGGCACAATAGCTCTAATCCTAAAACCACAACCGCATTTCTTCGACTGATAAGGCTCCCTCTTCAAAATCCTAGCCTTCTTAATTGAGGAAGGCTCCCCAGCTCTATGACAAGCATAATCCTTCACCTCTGCCATAAATGGCTTATNGCTCCATCGTGTATCATCTCTTTTGTTAGTTTAGATTCTTCACTATTCAGAATGCTCTTCTCATTAAAGTCATTGCATTTCAACCATTTGTCAGACTTGCATGCCTCAGACAAGGTATCTTTTGGACTTCCACAACCCGACGGTGGCCTTATCTCTTCCCAAGGAACAACATTATCAAGGTTCCTCCCAAAACTGTCCTCATCATCTTCAATAAGTTCTGCATCCTTCCCATCTCCATATAAATGCTCGTGATGATGGTCACTCCAATGTGCCAGATCATTACCTCCAACAAGTATTTCATCTGAGTCTGTCTTCTCTGGAAGCAAGCCCGTTGTTCCCTTAGCACTCTCATCGCCGAAATTCCTGATCTTGTTGAGCATCTCAAACAACTCGCTGGACATTGAACCCAACATCTCTTCTGAAAACGTTCCAAGCTTTCCTTCTAGAGTGCCAAGTTCACTCCTTAGTTCCTGCACCTGATGCAAGACAGCTAAACGCATATCGCCACCGACCCCATCAGTATCCAAGTCTTCCTGCACTCCGTAGACAGTTTCTTGATCCATCAATAAATCCTTATGACCAACAACCCGATGCATGATTCTCGCATTTCCATCCGTTGCCCCTGGCTCATGTCCTGAATGGACAGCGTATAGCTTAAAAACAGCTGTCCCTTCTTCCTGGTATACAAAAGTCTTGGTCCTTTCACTGTAGTTAGCAATGGGCACAATAGCTCTAATCCTAAAACCACAACCGCATTTCTTCGACTGATAAGGCTCCCTCTTCAAAATCCTAGCCTTCTTAACTGAGCTAGGCTCTCCAGCTCTATGACAAGCATAATCCTTCACCTCTGCCATAAATGGCTTATACCTAATATACTTCTGCCTAATGCAGAGCACAACCTTGTGCTTGGCAGCCAATTGCTGCAACCTGTCGGGGACTTCCTTGGCAGGCACATCAAAAGACTCTGTATACTCAAACCTACGCCGTTTGTTCCTCGAAGCAGAACCAGATTCAGCATTACAAACAGGACAGGCGGCTACACAGACCCTAATAAAGCTCTCGGGAATGCCATAGAGCTTAGCACCAACAGTCCAAACTTGTTTAATCCTTTCAATGGTCTCTTTAAGTCCTAGGTGTTTCAAATCACCATCAGCGTGATAGCCCATGACTATATCTTGCCACTGGTTAATGTGAGAGACGAATTGCTGAGTATTATTCTTGAAGCAGAGAAACTCGTTACCAGTGGCTGGATCAAGGCGGGAAGTGAGCTTATCCTGGATCCGTTTCCATGCGGTGATGTAAGCTGTTTCCTCGTTTCGGTCCTTCCAAACGCAGCGCCATGACTTGAGTACAGACCTAGGCGTGGCGATACGGATCTCAGTGGGAGTAGCTAGACGTGCCTCACGGAGACAGAGGATCATGAGAGCGTGAGAATCAGCGTTGAAAGTGTAGAACTGAGTTGAGATGTGTGACTCTGGGCTGATAAAAAACTCATCTCTTCCTTCACTAGAAACCCTAGAATTTGAAGAACCATCAAATTTGGGGGTTCCGGCGTAGGGGTGAGACGCATCGTCGTGTTCGTCGGAGGATTGACCAGGAGAATCTCCGGATGGAGAAGAACGGAAGAGTACGAATTCCGGGAGAGAAAAATCGGGATCGACTTCGGAATTGTGGTGGTGATTGAGAGTGGAGGGTGGTGATTGAACGATTAAGTCCGCCGTCGAATCAATATCATGGTGATGGAATTGGCCTTCTTCGGTTTTGTGAGAATCCATCTGGAAGACGAAGAAGTAGCTAGCGCAGACAGAGAGAGAGAGAGAGAGAGAGAGAGAGAGAGAGATGGTGAAGAAGACGACGCGACGATGAAGCAAGAAGAGAGAGAGAGAGAGAGAGTGCAAAAAAAAAAAAGGATTTTTGAGTAATTTTTCAGATGTGTGGTTTTCTTTTAATTAATTTTATTTTCATAAGGCTCGGTCTGACAATACTGATAAGTCCGAGGGGCATTATTTTATTGTCTCTCTCTCCACATAGTCACATACTTTACTTTAGTTTGGTTTTTTATTTTTCTTTCCACAAATTCAGACAAAGCTTGGTTCGTCCCCTTTTTTTTTTTTATTAAGCTCTTCTTTCTATCGACTTCCAAATTCCAATCATCATAAACAATTTGGTTTGTACGATTACAGATTACTGTGGATGTGGTGAATAATAATAACGTCTAGTCGACGATTTTAAAAACAAAGTTTTTGTTCAAAAAAGACAAAGTGATTGAATTGTTATATGATGTCATCTGTCACAGTCGCACGTTGAATGAAGTTTAGCTTAAGTAAAAGAGAAAAAGAAAAAAACTCCTCATATCACAACCGTTGATCTTATTTGCAAATCTACTAAAATGTCATTTGTTTATATCCTTGATCCAACTAATTTACCCTAATGTACTAACTTGAAAAAGTTGAATATTCTCTCCATTTCTTTTCTACAAGATCTGTTTTCATAAATGTTTTTGCTCGTACACAAAATGTGAACTGATTGATTTGATCATCTTTAACAAAAAAGATTGATTTGATCATTTAAATTTATGATATAAGTTGTATTCTCGAGTGTTTTTTTGTAGTCACGTACATACGATGTATTTGTGCATACTTTGATTTTAATAACGTAAGTACTGTAGTGAGTAGTGACTATAACGTTTTCGTTGACGATGTAAAAAGTTTACAAAAGAAATAGCTAGTGACTATAATAAAGGGGTTTTAGCTTTAAGGTAGAAGGTAGAACACGATTATACAAGTGCATATACGTCAAATTAGTAACATATATATGCATAAATTAATCCACACTACCTCCATCTAGTAAGGTTTAAAATTGTTTTATCCAAACTCCATCTGTAATTTGTTATGTTGTAAACTTGTAATGCTTCTGCAAATCTTAAACAATGAATACTAATCCGTTGAAGGATGTTTATGTTAAATATTTTTCTTTGTTGGTTAATGTCGGATATTAGGAAAAGTACAAATATTGTTAAAATCACGATAATCTCATTCGATAGTTGAAAAAAAATAGTGTTCTTTTCAATAAGTCTATCCTTCGAAGTCTTTTACCATTATCACCCGCTTTAAAGTAGAAAAATACTCAAATCAATTTTAGTGATTTGATTGACTTCAACAAAGTAAATTTCAAAATATCAGATATGTCACAGTCGTCTGTGCTAATTCAGGAGTATATTTTTGTTTATTTATTGTGGTTACTAATTTTTTTTTGTTTAGTAAAACAAAAATCGTGATTGCCATTTTTAATTTCATTTAATAATGGAGCCAATTATAATTCAAAAAAATCCGAACAGTTCCAATTTAAAAAAAAAAAAAATCAAGGCCTTTATTACTCGCTCACGAAATCTGATCCGTTAAAAAAAAAGAGAAAAAGGCAAAAAAAAGGAAAGATGAGTTCAAAACAACGGCTAAGATCATTCCACGTCAACCAAAATCGTGAGCCCCGGATCGTAACGGACCCTCCTCCCGCTCCTTGTTCAAATTTTAACTTTACATCCGTTACTCTTCTTTTGTTCTCCTTACTCCCAACACTTATAAACCCTAATTTCGCTCTCTCCTTCCTTGATCATCTCTTCACAACCTTCTTCTTGGCGCTGCTCATCTTTGATCCAGGTAGATTCTTTTTTTCTTTCTTCTTCTCGCTCTTCTCTCTCGCGATTTTGATTCTGCGGAGGAAACAGAGATTTCGTTTCCGAATAGTTAGGGTTTTTTTTGTGTAATCGAGAATCGGAATAATTTATTGGTGATGTTCAAATTGTTCATAATTGGGTTTTTTTTTTTTTTTGTATTTAGGTTTTCGAGAGAAGGATCTAGCGTGTTCTAATCATCATGATGCGGAATTCAACAGAGCAGTTTTCGCGAATCGAGACTACATGTGGATTGTTACTTCGTCAATTGCAGGTTTCTTTCTATTTCACATCTTCGTTTTCAAGATTATTGTTTCTTTTGTTTCTTGGTTTTTAATGTAGGATTTTACCAAATTTTGGTATCAGGAAATATGGAATGAAATGGGAGAGACTGAGGATGAGAAAGATACTGCTTTGGCTGATATCGAGAAGGAGTGTCTCTCGGTTTATAAGCGAAAAGTTGAAGAGGCTAGTCGTTGTAAAGCCAATTTGCTTAAAGAAATCGCCTTTGGAAGATCTGAAATTGCAGCCATTGGTTCTTCTATGGGTGGACAAGAGATTCATGCAAGTGTTTTTTTTTATAGATTTTGTTAACTTTTTGGTTTTTTTCTGCTTGAGTTTCGGCAACTACTGATGTGTTTTTTTTTTTTTTTTCGTTTTTCTTGGTCTTACAGTTTAACAGCAGATTGGGAGAAAACTTGAAGGAAGAGCTTGAGAATGTTAATGTTCAACTGGAGGGACTACGCAAAAAGAAAGCTGAGAGAATGTATCGGTTTAATGAAGTCATTGATCAGTTACTGAAGTTGTCATCTCAACTTGGCAATCCAACAGATTATCTGAAGAAGTTTGCTTCAGAAGAGACTGATCTTTCGCTTCAGAAGTTGGAGGAGTTGCGTAGGCAATTGGCTGAACTCCAGAATGAAAAGGTTAGTTTTGCTGTTAGATATCATAGTATAGGACTTACAAGATTCTGTGCACCTGTTTTTCCAATATGTTAACTTTGATTCTTTTCAAATTGTAGAGTAAGAGATTGGAAGAGGTAGAACGTTTGCTGAAAACGCTTAACTCGTTGTGCTCGGTGCTTGGTGAAGATTTCAAGGACATGCGAAGAGGGATACATTCATCTCTGGTTGATTCTAACACCAGAGATGTGAACAGAAGTACTCTTGATAAGTTGGATATGATGATTGTGAATTTACGAGAGGTCAAGTTACAGCGAATGCAGAAGGTTAGTAGTCTGAGGTTTAGGTCCTTTTGTAATGGATTGCTATTTTTTCTGCGTGCTTATGATTTCTGACTCTTATCACTTACTTTTCAGGTTCAAGATCTTGCAGTTTCCCTGTTGGAGCTCTGGAATCTGCTGGACACGCCTGCGGAAGAGCAAAAGATATTTCACAATGTCACCTGCAGCATCGCTTTGTCTGAGCCTGAAATAACTGAGGCCAACATACTATCTGTTGCTTCCATTAAACGCGTGAGTGCACATGACCAAACCTTGCTGTGTTTTCTCCTGTATCCGTTTATAACAGACTATTTTATGATGTGAGTTTATATTACAGGTTGATGATGAAGTCATTAGGCTTAGCAAGCTCAAAATAACTAAGATCAAAGAGGTGATACTAAGAAAGAAGCTTGAGCTTGAGGAAATATCAAGGAAGATGCACATGGCAACCGAAGTTCTCAAATCAGAAAACTTTTCAGTTGAAGCTATAGAATCTGGTAAACCATTATTAGGCTTATTTGTACATCTAGCAGAGCTGAAAATTCTATCACTTTGATGTTATGCTCATTATACTGGTAGATAATATGCAAATGCTAATAATAGCATGCTTCCCCTCCTCTTTTAGGAGTCAAGGATCCTGAGCAGCTGTTAGAGAAAATTGATTCCGAGATTGCAAAGGTCAAAGAGGAAGCTTCAAGCAGGAAGGAGATTCTTGAAAAAGTGGAGAAATGGATGTCAGCATGTGAAGAAGAGTCTTGGCTTGAAGAGTACAATCGGGTTAGAAAAATTAATATCAATTTATATGCCTGCTTCAACCTTTCTCTAGTCCTCACATTCTTGGCTTGTCAGGATGATAACCGGTACAACGCTGGAAGAGGAGCTCATCTTACATTAAAGCGTGCGGAAAAAGCCCGTCTACTTGTCAATAAACTTCCTGGTACCATTCTTGCTCTTTAGATTATATAACAAAAACTCTCAATCCATAACTTTAGCTTTTAGTTACCTAGAAACTGAATACCTCTGCGGCTGTTGATGCAGGGATGGTGGAGGCTTTGACTGCCAAAGTCACAGCCTGGGAGGCTGAAAGAGGAAATGAATTCTTATATGATGGTGTAAGTGTCTTTTTACTGATTAATGACTCTGTCTTACTCACTTAACAAGTCAGCTTTTTTATACACAAAAGCATGTTCCTTTGAAATTGTTCAGGTCCGAGTTTTATCGATGCTTGATCAGTACAAGACTCTATGGGGAGAGAAAGAGCATGAAAAACAGAGACAAAGAGTAAGGAACACTGGTTCATACCAGGAACGAATTCATAGCATTTGAGACAAACATTATTAGCAATTTTGACATTGTTGCTTTCATCTCAGGATCTGAAGAAACTCCATGGACAACTCATAACAGAACAAGAAGCCCTTTACGGGTCTAAACCAAGCCCAAATAAAAGCGGAAAGAAACCACTGAGAACGCCAGTGAATGCTGCCATGAACAGAAAACTCTCACTTGGTGGTGCCATGCTTAATCAAAGCTTGAAGCCTGAGAAGGCAACATTCAATGGCAAAAAGAACAACTACTATGACCAGAACGCTACTAGTAGAAGAGATTCAACTCTTCCTACTCCTTCAGGTACATAATAATAAGACAAGATTGGTTTACAGACACTTAGAAAGAGATTAACTATAGAGAATTTGTGTAAAATGTGTAGGGAGGAGAAACTCAGAGCTTCCAGGTCGTCTCAGATCAAAGAACTTCTCAGTTTCAGGCAAAACTGTGACGAACAAAGGGAGATCTCCAATGCTTAGGAAGCCTCTTTCACCTGTCACTTCCAATATCTTGAATTCTCCAGAAGATCACAGGGATGCTTACACAACAAAACCATCATCTTTAGAGGAGAGAATCTTGACACATAAAACAAATGAAGAAAACGAAAGAGTTGTACCAACAACTCCGGCAGCTTCAGTCGCAATGATGGAGGCAACAACGCCGTTCACTCCTGCGGTGGAGAAGAGAATGGATGAAGCACCCGTTGCTCTTGAGTACTCGTTTGAAGAGGTTCGGGCCGGTTTTTGCTAAACCCGTTGCTGTTGAGTACCCTTAAGAAAGCTGCTTCAGATTGTATCCGATTTACCGCTTTCTTCTAGTAATTTCAAATCAGATACTACTTCGTTCGGGCCGGTTTTCGCTAAACCGTGGAAAACCCGGTTTCCTCCCTTTAGGAAGCTGCTTCAAAATGTATCCGATTTACTTGCCTTTTCTAGGATTTGATATTTTCCGGTACTTACAAAAAAGACAAGTTTAATATATATGTCCTTCTCTTATTAAAGACTTCTAATCTAATATTTTTAACACATTCATACGTCAATACTTTTATAAAATATATGGAAAACATGAATTTTGGCAAAATTATTTATTTGGTTGATTCCACAACAGCAAGGTCTAATATTAAAATGAAATAATAACTTACTTTAAAACATAATATTAAAAGGTTAAGTTAGTTTTTTGACAAATGTTTTTGTGGTTCAATGTCATATATAGAGAGAATTCGGATTTTGTTGATTAGTTAGAATAAGTTTTTCTATTTATTTAAATATTTTGAGCAAATTTCTAAACATGCAAAAAAAAATACCTAGGCATTGTGATCCATCATCTTCCGCAGCATTTTAATTTTTCTGCAAAAGAAATCATATAATAATTAGAATTTGTAAAATACAGATTTTTTTTGAACAAACTATTAATAGTTCTTACTTTAATAGCATGAAAAGTCTTGCTAAATTCCTCAGAGTCTCACACCACTCTCAATGCTTCCATGAGTACTTAATTAGAATTAGTGCAGTCTGGATGGATATACTCTCCAAAATATTTTACATGGATTAAAATTGGGAATTGATGTTTTAAATTTTTTATAAAAATTAAAAAAAATTAACTGCTTTTTTGTAGAAAAAATATAAAATGAAAAATTAGTTCCACTTGTAAATCAACAAAATTAATATGTTAGAAACATGAAAAAAAAAATCTCGATCCATTAAGAACATAAAAGTAATAATTAAAGAAATAAAAAGAAAATAAATTAACTAATTACCTCCTTGGTCAATAACAGACTGCTGACTCGAACGTTGTGACATTTTCTATTTTGGAGCCCCAGTGCACATCTGCAAATAGAAAATCAAACATCTTAAAGTTAATTTAAATTAAATAAATAAATAATTAAATAAAAGTATATTAACTCAACCATATGATCATCGGAACCCCTCGATTATGATACGATCTTCCCCTTCAGACTAGTCTAAAGACAAAAGTATATTCTGGAGCTGTTGTGTATTGGCATTCATTTTCTTCTTTGTTCTGAGACTTTGTGGGAAAACTATGAATTTAATTAATTAAACCAATAATTAATTAAATAACAAATATTGGAAAACTATAAATAAAATAGTAATTTAAGAGGTTGAAGAGATTGAAAAACACTATTCAATTGATTTTCACCATTTGAGTTGAATATGTTAAAAAAATTATTCAACTTAGAAAGTTATAAAAATGAACAAAAGATGTTCAAATTGTTCATCCATAATTTAGAAGATGTCATTGCAATTGAGAACAAACAAACTTGTCTAATCTAATTTCTACAAAATCACTAGAGTACAAACTTATCTACAACTAATATAAAAAGAGAGACTAAATTATCATAAGTTCAAATATCAATAAAGATTAATTGGAAAAAAGCTTAAAAATTCTTCATTTATTTACTTTTTTGGACGTTTAATACATAAGTTTTTTTTGTTAGA
Source organism: Camelina sativa (assembly GCF_000633955.1). Lineage (NCBI taxonomy): Eukaryota > Viridiplantae > Streptophyta > Magnoliopsida > Brassicales > Brassicaceae > Camelina > Camelina sativa. Next base: position 1,568,984 of record NC_025691.1, read on the forward strand.
CTAAATTACTGCATATAAATGATTTTTTTGGTTTAAAAATCCTTCATCTTTTAGTTAATTGGTAGATTCAGATTTGTGGCTTCAGAGTTAAAGAATCATTTAAAGGCGTTAAATTTCTGTCTAAAATGATCTGGAATATGTAAAATAGTCTGGTGGTAGCATGTTAGTAGTTTTTGCTAGAAAATGCGGGTTCGAATCCTCAAATTTACTTTTTAATTTTTTTCTCAATTTTTCAAAGTAGCTCCAGTTTTCTATTAACCGAATCGAACCGGAATTTAAACCGGTTATCAGAAAAGAAATTAGAGATATAAGGATCCACAAACCCTTGCCCATAATGCCAATCGACCGACGTGTTGCCACATAGCTACAATAATATATACGCATAGTAATATGAACCTGAACTGATTAACTATATACGGTTAGTTACGTGGGATGGAAATTTAACACTGTTTAATGACTTCGTAACATTGTTAAAGACAATCAAGTCACACGTTCGAATCTACCAATTATTTAAAAGATTTTTAAACCAAATTTATTTATATGAGGTTTTTGGTCCAACCAAAAAAACAGGTTACATGTTTACTCAAAAAATAATAAACTATCTTTTACGTATTAAACATTCAAAAAATAAATAAATGAGGTTTTTAAAGCTTTTTCCCAAGATTAATTTACTCAAAAATGTGATTATTAGTTGAAAATCAAGAGTATTGAACTGAAGGCAAACGTTATAAACCGATCTAATCAAATTATATTGTATTTGAAAGTGTTTTACTACTTAATTTGGTCCAAATCCTTAAATGACAGCAAAAGTAAAATAAAAAATCCTCAGCTACAACAACAACCAAAGTTGTGTGGTCTTTGCTTTCTAGAAACATTTCCGGTGAACCACCGATGGTCCAGTCTCGTCATAATCGGCTTTAGTAACATGCTGATTCTGCGGAAACACCACTTTAGCTAGTATGGCTCCTCCAACCCAGGCCGAATACATCCCCAAATTCTCCGGCATATATTCCGGCGGTTTCACCAGTGTTGGTCTAATAGCAGATGAACACAAGTTTGCTTCTTTCTGAAATCTACTTTCGAATCCTGCCAATCACCATTCCAACAAAACACTTTAGCTTTCCAACCCAAAAAGATACCAGAACACAAGTGTATCAAGTATTGTTATTACCTATCATGGAGGTTGTACCACCACAGAGTACAGTATTCTCCAAGAGCTGCCTATGGTTCTCAGATGAAACTGTGGAGATAATGCGGACAAGCTGCTCAACGATTCCGTGCTCCTCCAGTCCCAATATCGACGGCTGAAACAGAGCTTCACCAACAGAGTATCTCTCACGCCCAATGCTTATCACCTAATAAGGCCATGGTTTTGTTATCTATACGCGTAAGGTAACACAAGATGTAGAATCTCAAAAATGTAGTCATACAAACCTGTCCATCAGGAAGAGTATGCTGCTCGATTTCACAGCTTTGAGTTTTCGCATAAGCAATTTCGTCCTCGACACAGTTTGCATACTGCTCCTTCAGTTTTTCAATGTCAGACATGTTGAGATTCATTGTCGGGTTGGATTTTCCAAGCTCTTGGGCAAATAATTTCGTTAGTTCGGTTCCACCTAGCTCAAACCGTTTCGAGGCAATGTGTTGTACAGCACCTTCAAGAACTGGGGCAATATCTGAGGACATTGTACAAGAGTAGTATCAGTCAAAAAGTTAATAAAACACCAGACACAACATCATCTTGATCATGCCCAGCCACATACACAAGTATTTGGTTTTACAAAACGTTTTAGAGGCTGTATAAAGGTTAATGAAGGGAAACAACATCTCATGAAACATAAGTCACATAACAACTGACACGAAGAGTAAGATCAGATTATCACAAAGGTCAACAAAGTTATTATACCTATCTTCCCATGACCAATATCAACAGTGCAACCGGAGATGCGTCCAACAGCATAAAGGGACAGCACTGCTTGCTCTGATGCATAAAAACCAGAGACATTGAATGTTTCAAACATCAACTGTACCAATTGTTCCCTAATAGCCTGTCCACAAACAAACATTTCCAGCACCAAATCAGGTCGAAACGTTCAGAAAAAATAACATTTTGCTATCTAAAATGAGGTACTATAAGAACAAAACGGATCCTTCTCCTTTTAAATCATCCAATGGAACAGCATTAAGGAAATTGAAAGGAGACTTCACAAGAATTCTAAGTTGTAATCTTTTCAATTAAGAAGAAAGAAGAAAGTTGAGATACGAACCTTAGGAGTACATAGTGGATCTGTGAAGAGTATATTGCCTTCGTTTCCCTCTTCCCAACCAAGACCAGTGTAGACAACATAACGCAAGAGATCCTCCATAGCATCCCAATCTCTAACTAAACCCCTTTCAATAGGATCAAGAGTGACATCTTCAAAGACAGTGGTGGTGTTATCAGCTGAAGAAGACCCATCCTCCTCAACCATTCGTTTCATTTGAGATGGAATTATCATTGCAGGAGCTTGGTCAGGAATCGCTGCTCCTGCTTTCAGAAGCTTAGAGCCAGCATCAACAACTAGTGCTTCCATTGTTTTCACACACACACCTTAAAAACCCTAACTTTCCACAAATGCGAAAATTTCCTGGTAGCACCAAGTCAGGGAAGATAAAGAAGAGAAACTGAGAGAAGGAGCTAGAATAAGAGAAGAAAGAAGGAATGGTTTTTTCGAGGAACCCACCTTCAAATCCTTACAGAGAACTCCAGATTTTTACTAGAACAACATCAAACTACACATCTTCCTCAAAATTAGGGTTTTTCAACTAGATCTAGACTAAGCTAGGGGAAAGTTTCTACAATAGAACGAAAACGAGTACGACTACAATCAATGGTCTGGCTACAAGGAAACTAGAAGAAGCTTACGAGTTTGAGTGAGAGACAAAAATCGAAGTAGATGAAGATGAAGAAGAAGCAGACAAGACAAGACAAGAGAGAGAGACAGAAAAAGGAAAAATAAATTAATTCTCAGGAATTCAAAACCTAGATAAGGCCCAACATAAAGCCCAATATGATATCGAAACAGCCCATAATGTCTTCGGTTTAAAACGGTGCCGTTTACAGTCTCCGTCTTTTTCTTGTTAACAAAGCCAGGGAGCTTAAGATCCCCCAGAAGAGTTTATTTGATACCCGGAAAAGCAATTCTGCCATTTTTGATTCATCTAAGCCCTAGGCTCTAAGCTTTTTTTCTCTCTCTCTCAAATCCACCATGACTAAGCAGCACGCGAACTGGTCTCCTTACGATAACAATGGAGGGTACGGATCGTTTAATCGACCTGCTGGGTTCTTTCGCCTAGTGGCTTTGATTTGCTATTTGATTTATTGCTATGTCAAATCTAATCGTAGTGTATTCTTTTTTCAGAACATGTGTGGCCATCGCTGGATCGGATTATTGTGTTATCGCCGCCGATACTCGTATGTCTACTGGTTACAGTATTCTTAGTCGCGATTACTCAAAAATCCATAAACTGTAAGTATTCCCACTACTCTTTGTTCTCTCAATTTCCTCACTTTTCGATTCGATCCTTGTTGACAATATTTTGATTTTGGCCTTTGCTGTAAATTATTAGGGTTTCTTTGTTACTTTTCCGTAGATCTGGATAAAACCGGTTATATACTTGGATGGTTTGATCATTGAGTACAGTGTATCTCTAGTGTAGACTTTGTGATTAAATTGATCATTCCTTGGATTCTGTAATCCGGTTTATCACTTAGCTGATTTGTGTTCTTATAACTTATTCCTTGGATTCTGTAATTCGGTTTATCTTATGTAAGGCTCTTGTTAAGATGTTGTCCTTCTTTTTAACTTTTGCAGAGCAGACAAAGCTGTGTTGTCTTCCTCTGGCTTTCAGGCTGATGTGAAAGCATTGCAGAAGGTTCTCAAATCCAGACACTTGGTGAGGTTTCCTTTGGTCTATTGTTCTAATACCTTTCATCCTTTGTGTTTGGTGTAAGACTTATGTAAGAGTATTCTCTGTGTATTTGGTGTCCTGCAGATCTATCAACATCAGCACAACAAGCAGATGAGCTGTCCTGCAATGGCCCAGCTTCTCTCCAACACGCTTTATTTCAAGCGTTTTTTCCCCTACTATGCCTTTAATGTTCTAGGAGGGCTTGACGAGGAAGGTAAAATTGCTCTTCTTCTTTTTCTTCGTTAGGATGTGACTATAGCAACAGTACATTGTGTGATCTTTATTCTTGACTATATACAGGTAAAGGTTGTGTCTTTACTTACGACGCTGTTGGATCATATGAGCGTGTTGGATACGGTGCCCAAGGTTCTGGTTCCACACTCATCATGCCTTTCCTTGACAACCAGCTCAAGTCTCCGAGTCCTCTTCTGCTACCTAAACAGGTTTGTTGATATTCTTCATTTGTGCTTTGGCGTTACCCATTGTTGGCATAAAATGAATAATTCAGTTGCTTATTTATTCTTCTTCTGCCACCATGTAGGATTCGAACACACCCCTTTCAGAAGCCGAAGCAGTTGATTTGGTGAAAACTGTTTTCGCATCTGCCACTGAAAGAGATATCTACACTGTAAGTTTTTCTATTTGTCTTCTTTTGTCACCACCACGCCACCAAAAAACTTGCCTATTTAAATTCCCAAAACATTTACTTAATCTATTTCCCTGATATTAATTAAGGGCAACAACTCATCTTCGTTAATTGTTTGTCTCTGACTGATGCTTTGTGGATTGTTTGCTGTAATAGGGAGACAAGCTTGAGATTATGATACTTAAGGCCGACGGTATCAAGACTGAACTCATGGACCTGAGGAAAGACTAAGCTCCTTTCATGCATTTAGCCAACCATGTCTTATCTGGTTTGTTATGTTCACTTCAACATTAGGCTTCCTGAGCTGTAGAACTCGTATGAACTGCTGTTGGGTTTGATGCTTCACAGTT
>NC_025691.1:1574060-1579491 GCF_000633955.1 Camelina sativa
CACGAGAAAGCCCACTAATTGCAAAACATTTGAAGATAAGGAAAACAAATTGAAGACACGTGTTATGCAACGTGGGAAATCGAGAGAAGAAGGTTTCGTCAACAACGCCATCACCGACTCATCTTCACCGGAAACATCCTTCGTCGGCCAGCGAATCATCTCAGTCCTCCGAGAAACCTCTATCTCTATTTGCCTTCAATTGTACCACATCGCCTTTTGCCAAATATCCCCGGAAGAGATTGACTTGACTTGGTCACCAATATTTCTAACCTCAGCAGATTAGCTCGGAATATTCATCAGAGAATCATCAGAACACAACGGAGATTACAAAAGAGTAACCAATGCTTTCTCTCTCTCAAAGATATGAGAGAGATTCACTCTCTTTCTTTTTTTCTTTTTTTTTTGGTAAAACACTCTCTTTCTTTTTATTAGGTCATTTCTAGTAAATGTTTAAACACTTGCTGATGTAAAAAAAAAGAAAAGAAAAAAAAAATCTAAAAAATCTTACATTTTTTTTCAATTTTTTTTTTTTTTTTTTTTTTTTTTAATGTGATGTTAAATTATATTCAAAGAAAAAGATATTGTTGACAGAGCTTGTGTTTAGACGGTCTTGAAACATTTTGAAAATATAAAATCAAACAAGTAGAATTACTGAAATCTAGTAAAATCTGGCTGCAAACCACTCCTGGATGCTAGTGTCCTCGCCTTTCATTGCGCTTAGCCTGTTGCGAACGTTTTTATCAATCATTTAGACTAACTTCTCCACGGTAGAAGGTGGTCTCCATGATGCCGGCCATTCCTCTCCAACCATATCGAGTGTAAAGTGTTCTGAAAATATTACAATGTTTTTACATAGGGCATTGCATTAAGAAATTCAATTTAGACAAGATTAGAATCTGGAAACTCCTTTGTGTCATTAATCAGAAGCTGTTTTCTGATACCCATCCCTTATTCTCCAGCTTGTCGCAATGCCTCCACAGATAAAAATTGAAAAAAAGAATTGCCTGTGCATATATATATGGGTTGCAACTGCAAAAATGAAACGCTTGCTGAATTTTTGACATTTAGTATTGAATAAAACTGCTTATATGTCGTTAGCTTTAATTCAGCTAGCTAGACATGACATTTCTTAGTAACCTTATTTCGATACAACAAACAAACTTTAAACTCCCTATGTCATGAACCATCAATGACTATATCTAATAGTCCCCCTTTGGAAGATGATTCAAGATGAACTAAAAACGAGAAGATTTAAGCTGATTATTGTCTCAAAACTAACATCATATCACTTAAGTTGCATGAATTTTAGGTTCAAAAGAAAGTTAGCCCATCTGCATTACGATTTGGAAGTCTTCAAGCCAAAAGTTTTTTTTAACAGAGGCAAAATAGCAAGAACACAAATAGACTAGGTTTTTTCTTTTTTTTCTTTTTTTTCCCTTATTTCTTTTTGTTTTCCTTCAGGGACAAAATTGATTTTTCCAATGGAGTGTACTCGTTTGACCTAAAACATGAATAGTAAAAACCTATCAAGTTCTATTAATCTATCATAACTATTGTGATAATTCTACCAATCTTTCGCTATTACAGTAAGCAGGACTGACAGTAAGACATAAGTCTATCACTACAATGAGAAATAAATCTGTCGGCTTCCTATAAATCTATTGGCTTTCGAAATTCTATCATCACTAAACAATAACTCTGCCACATTAATCTGTCACTTTATGTATGTCTGCTACCATGTTAAATAAATCTGTCATTTTAGTCTATTTCTTTCCATAAGTGATAAGTCTACCAGAAAAACAAAACACTACCACCATGCAATAGATCTGTTGGTACCCACCTTAAATAAATCTATCAAACATTAGATGAAAATCTACAAATAAAATCTACCAACCATTTAAATCTACCTACAATTTTTTCTCTGTCATCACTGAAAATTAATCTATCAATAAAATTTATCACGATCATAACTCTATCATACAAGTCTGTCTCCTATATTAGTCTGTCATCAAAGGCCCAGTGGATTTATTACAAGGCGGAAATTTTTCTCTCTAAAACTTTCGATCACTGTTCAATAAACGCGCTGACGTGGCTTAACTTTTTAATGTCATAAGTGTAAATATTTTCTTTTTTACAAAGTGGCCAAAGGGTTAAAATGCCATTAAAAATGATTCAAAAAAAATCGCCAATCTAGTAACTTTTAATAATTTCTCTAAGCTATTTGAGTAAAATTCCTATCTTACAACTATCAAATAAATAGTACTTTATATAAGTTATTTTATTATTGGAACACAGATTTTGCTGACACAGAGTTTGTAATTTTTAACCGTCATGCGTCATAGAAAAACTATTCTACGTTGCACAATCTACAACCTTACATAAGAGAGTAAGAGACACATTACATATGTATACGCTACACCACTGTAACGCTCCGACCGCCACCTTTTAATGGACTTCATGTTCAATCCCAGTCCATGGGCTCACCTTATTTAATGGGCCTCACGTCCTCTCACTAGGCCTGTGAGCCCATTCATATCCGACGGTCGGTTTGCTACGTCCGGGAGGCTTTAAAGACTTGTTACCGTCCCTACAAATCACCACATGATCTGTCCCTGTGTTTTGTCCTCACTTGCACAGTTCCGACAGTCACTTCCCGGAAGGTCACCCATCCTGAGACTACTCCAGCTCAAACACGCTTAACTCTGGAGATCTCTCAAGACCCTTGACCGAAAAGATAAGTGCACTTTGGTGACATAGGTGGCCAAATCAATTCTTTTAAAGCTCTCTGCAAGTCTCTGAAACCGGAGTATCACAATTCACCCCCACTAAGAGATCGCAACGTCCTCGTTGCGCACCAAGATCGTCACCCCCAACGGTGTGAGCCCACTCGACTCCACACACGTCTGGGTTCAGCTCTGATACCACTTATAACGCCCCGACTACCACCTATTAGTGGGTCCCATGTCCAATCCTAGTCCATGGGCCCACCTTCCTTAATGGGCCTCACGTCCTCTCACTAGGCCCGTAAGCCCATCCATATCCGACGGTCGGTTTGCTACGTCCGGGAGGCTTTAAAGACTTGTTACCGTCCCTACAAATCACCACATGATCTTTCCCTGTGTTTTGTCCTCACTNTCCTGAGACTACTCCAGCTCAAACACGCTTAACTCTGGAGATCTCTCAAGACCCTTGACCGAAAAGATAAGTGCACTTTGGTGACATAGGTGGCCAAATCAATTCTTTTAAAGCTCTCTGCAAGTCTCTGAAACCGGAGTATCACAATTCACCCCCACTAAGAGATCGCAACGTCCTCGTTGCGCACCAAGATCGTCACCCCCAACGGTGTGAGCCCACTCGACTCCACACACGTCTGGGTTCAGCTCTGATACCACTTATAACGCCCCGACTACCACCTATTAGTGGGTCCCATGTCCAATCCTAGTCCATGGGCCCACCTTCCTTAATGGGCCTCACGTCCTCTCACTAGGCCCGTAAGCCCATCCATATCCGACGGTCGGTTTGCTACGTCCGGGAGGCTTTAAAGACTTGTTACCGTCCCTACAAATCACCACATGATCTTTCCCTGTGTTTTGTCCTCACTCGCACAGTTTCGACAATCACTTCCCGAAAGGTCACTATCATGAGACTACTCCAGCTCAGGCACGCTTAACTCTAGAGTTCTCTCAAGACCCTTGACCGAAAAGATAAGTGCATTTTGGTGACATAGGTGGCCAAATCAATTCTTTTAAAGCTCTCCGCAAGTCTCTTAAACTGGGGTGTCACAAGTACACATACTCAATAGATTCAATATTTATAACCACTAATCTGAAAAGCCGAAAAAGTGCAAGTAATTGGCCTTCTGAAAACCCATATCTTATAGGCCATGAATGGCTGGTTTTAACTGATTTTTAGATTTTGAGTTTTAGTTTTTGGTGTAGATTTTAGTTTTTGCAAAATCTTGAATGGTAATTTGATTATTTTTTGGTTTTTATGTGTAATAATGATTTTTAAATAGTAAAATAATGATTATAAAATTTTATATGATAAAAAATACAATGATACAGAAAAAACATGTTTATTGCATAATATGGTTTTAGATTTTACGAAAGAATTGCTAAAATTTTACAAACAATTTTAGGAAATCTATTTTTTTTTTATATTCGTGAATAGCTTTAAAATGGATTTTGTAGAATCTAAAGTTAAAAATAATACAAAATCAAATGTCATTCAATAGCCTTGCGACCTGCGGAAAACAAAGACACTCTTCTTGGAGGCTACTCTAAAATTTTAAGACGGAATTGCTTTCAAAGCCTCTGCACTTTCTTTCTATAAACACACCTTTTCGGATTTTTTACTTAAGAAATCCAACAAAATATATTTTCTTTCTGAAAAATATTTAGAAATCCAACAAAATATTTAGTCTCTCCCTATAGATTAGTTGTAGATGAGTTTGTACTCTAATGATTTTGTAGAAATTAGATTAGATAAGTTTGTTTGTTCTTGATTGCAATGGCATTTCCAAGAATATGGATGAACAATTTAAACACTTTTTGTTCACTTTCTTTAACTTATTAAGTTGAATCAGTTGAATAATTTTTTCAACATCTTCAACTCAAATGGTGAAAATTAGTTGAATAGTGTTTTTTCAACCTCTTAAATTACAACTATATTCATGGAAGCTGTGAGCTTTTCATGTTATTAAAGTAAGAACTATTAATAGTTTGTTAAAAAACCGTATTTTACAAATTCTAATTATTGTATGATTTTTTTTTATATATGAAAATAATGCGGAAGATGATTGATCACAATGCCTAAGCATTTCTTTTCCTGAGAAAAAATACCGATTTAAATATTAGTAATTTGTTCAGAATGTTTAAATAAATAGAAAAACGTATTCTAGCTAATCAACAAAATCACGATCCGAATTCTCTCTATATTTATGACATTGAACCACAAATACTCGTGAGTTTGTGACACATTTGTATTTCTCAATAATTTGGACTAATTAAAAAAAAAATTGTGTTTGGTATGGATTACAATTCAATTGTTATCCGTCTGAACGCCAATTATTTTTATTTTTTTAAAAAAATTGTAGCTCTGGTTCACTATATATAAATTATGTAAGATATTATATATATACAAATTAATTAAAACAGAATAAGATATTGAAAAAAGGTTCGTAACCCAGAAAAGGAAAAAGAAATACAAAAAGAAAAAAGAAAACAAAAGAAATACAAAAATGATTTGAAGAAGCTTCCTAGCCGTTGGATTAAACACATATATTGATCCTCAATCTGGAGAGGAACACTTGTTTAAGCGTTAGTCAACGTTACCATTTCTATAAATATAATCATGTAATATATAGAAAAGAATCTGGCCCCAAATCAACAAAGTTTTGATGATTTGTTTCCAACTGTATAGCTTTTCTTTT